>NC_092730.1:53164635-53464635 GCF_047496885.1 Scyliorhinus torazame
GCTGATGCTGCATTAGCTATTAAACTACTTCCGGTTGAGAGTAGCGGCGGTGCTCATTCGGAGGGTTAGTGTTGACTCGTTGGGCCGAATGGCCTCCTTCTGAGCTGGTGATTGTACGATTCTATATTCCAAGGATGTTGATGCGGTGGAGTCCTTCTGCCATACTGCCCACTCCTGACACCATGTAGAAATCCTGGTCTCTCAATGACTGGCGACCAAGGAGTTGGAATGAAAATAACTGATTTAATAATTGAGCAGCCCCTCCTGGCTTGTGCTCTGACCGCGATCCGGGGAGAACTGCCGGAATCCCGACACGTGATCATGTTAGATGCGTCATCAGGTCATCATGTGACCATTCGGCCTGCACAGGTCTCCTTCTGTGCTGTAATTTCTAGATTCCATCATTTTAATTTTCTTCCAGACTGGGAAGTGTGGTCCTGTTCCATTTGAATTTCTAATATATTTCCAATGTAACTGATGTTGCTCCACAAACTATTTAATCAGTGGAATTGTGCGTTTGGGGAGCTGAGGTTTTCGAGTCTCTCAAGGCTTCTCTCCAAATCCAATGGTCATTTCCCACGACGATTCAACCCCTCCTCACATAAACCCCGGGGCCCCGTTGATCGTTTGAATGCGATAACTTCCTGGAGTGAATCCAGGCTGGTTTTAGAATGTATTCTATCGACCAAATTACTAATGAATGACACGCTGGACACAGCTGCGATGGCCGAGTGGTTAACGCGTTGGGATTGAAATCCAATGGGGGGTTTCCGCGCAGGTTCGAATCTTGCTCGCAGCGACTGTGATTCGAAATGTTTGTTCAACTCCCCGCTGACTCCGGAATATTCCGATTGGCTGTAAATATACGGTTCATCGAGTTCAGTCCGATATGGAGCATTTGGAACGAAATATAAAGATGGAAACGTGGTTTGGTTTCATTCAGCTGAATGTATTTCTGGGTAAAAAGATCGTGGCAGAAATGGAACATATTTTATCTCTCTATCTGTTCCTTTGTTTCTTTCTCTCTCCCTCACTCACTGTTTTTGTGCTTCTCCGGGGACTGATTGGATACAGTGAAACTCAGCCCCATCTCACCCCAACTCTTTTGGACGAATACGTCCTGGTGATGGACGGTCCTGAATCAGTGGAAGAATCGACAAACTATTCCATTCTTGGCTCTGTGAGAAGTTCCATTGCTGGTTGTGAGGTGGCTCTGAGATAAAGGGATCGAGAGAGAACGAAGTGACTGCAATCTGACTCTTACTCTGAAAACCAGTTAGTGCGCCCTTGTACAAAGTGGATGTGTCTGAGAACAGGAGGAAAGCAGATCATGGGCCTGTGATTGATTTTATTGAGCCGGACCTTGAAAAGTGAACATAGAACATAGAACATAGAAAAATACAGCACAGAACAGGCCCTTCGGCCCACGATGTTGAAGCAGTCTTTTAACCAGTCAGCGCCTGTCTGAGAGCTGGGAAGGAATTACGGCTGACATTGAGACAGTTCAGAGTGAATTGTTACAGCAAATCGAATCTTCAAGAGGTGTTGGTATATTGTTTTCAGAGAAAATGTCATAATTCCTTAAAAGATCAGTAGCGCTTGTTTTTGTTTTGTTCAGTAATTTGGGGAATCTGTTTGGAGCGGGTGCAGTTGGTCAATATCTGTGCTTCTTGCTTGTCCAGCTCCCCGGGCAGCAGCAGCTCCATTCTTATCCAGATGTGTGGGCAGAAACGGCAAACCCACAAAATTGCATCCCAGCGGAGGTGCGAACCCCGCTCGCAGCGGCTCTGCTCCGGAATATTTACTCAGCTCCATAAACAAACCACTGACCACACAAATGATCGGGGCTTCCTTTGCTTCTCATTGATGGTTTTCACCCAATTTGGCTGTTTAAGGAATGAAAGCAAAAATTTATCGCGTCTGGTAATCAGCATTTTTAAATAAATTACACTAAACGTATAAAACAATACTTTATAAATGATAATTAACCGATATTAATCAATATTAATAAAGTTTCCTGCAACGATTGGAAGGAAAAGCCCATCCCATCAGATCAGGAAATGTTGGGAATGGACTGGAGTGAAACAATCCCAGACCATGTCCAACATGTTTCTCCTCAGCATGAAAACTCCCCGCGGAAAGACTGAAACAGACACTCATTTGATCACATCATGATTAATATCACTTACACCTTAACCATGAGGCCACTGATGAAGTCATGATGGCTTCGAATTTCTCCTAAAATGCCAACTGAACCCACTGACTGGCAGAATTACATTACCCACGTGATTGGCGAGGCGCAACCACAGGCCGACTTGTCGAGTGGTGAAATCTGACATCACTGCTTCTGATCAGCTCCAGAACAGAGAGATAAATGTCACATTGTTCATTCACATTTCTGATTTATAATTGTGTGCGGAAACTGATGGGCTTTGGGACGCAATTAAAAGTTGTTTTAAGTGAGATCAAATCAGCGGCTGGCTCGTTGGCCTGGGGAGACCTGTGCCACACACAGCAGCAGAGACTGCAGACAGAGAATGAATCGAATATTCACATGTCACACCAGAGAACACATCGGAGAACACTTCAGCAGTCAAGGGCATTCAGCCTCTGATCTCCGGTAAGCGTTCTTCAAGGCAGCCTTCGGGACGCGTGACAACAGAATCGCCGAGCAGAAACTTATAGCCAAGTTCCGCACACATGAGTACGGCTTCAACCGGGACCTTGGATTCATGTCGCATTACATTCGCCCCGCACCATCTGGCCTGGGATTGCGGAATCCTACCAACTGTCCCGGCTTGAGACAATTCACACCTCTTTAACCTGCGGTTACCCCTATCTGTGGATCAGTAAAGATTTAATCACCTGCAAATACTCGCATTCAAAACATTCTCTTGCATCTTTGACTTTGTCTATATATATGTTTCCGGAACATACCTCTTCATACACCTGAGGAAGGAGCAGCGCTCCGAAAGCTAGTGTTTGAAACACAGTTTGGACTTTAACCTGGTGTTGTCAGACTTCTTACTGCGCACATCAGAGACTGACAGATAAAGATTCATTCACCACCTAAATGCCTATATGCCCCTCCCCCAACGGACACACAAGCGCAATGCCACTGAAAGTGTTGTCATGATTCTGATATGCAGACGTTTTAACGGAAACTGGCAAACAACATAATGATTTTATCCACTCAATAACATTATCAGAGATTGATCATTACAGATTTAGTTCAACCTTCACACAGATTTTCAGAGAATGAAAGATACTGAATGAATGACAGACTCTCAGACAGTCCCAGAGACCCTCGCAAGGCGATTTAACTGAATCCCAAAGACAGAGTGTTACAGTAGATGTGCAACAATCCTAGGAATTACCGGAATATTACAAATATGGAATAAATCTGACTCTGTTATACAGTGTCAGAGACTGAAATATACATGAATTATATTTCAAAATTGATTGCATTTAGCAGGGTGGTAGTGTCAAAGAACCCAATGGAGCGAATCCTCAATGTGAAGATGGGGCCTTGTCTCCACAAGGACTGTGCAATGGTCACTCTGAACATATAGAGTATGGGACACAGAGCTCCACAGACTGAATCCTACTTTCCACACAACACCACTGACTGGATTGGATTGGATTGGATTTGTTTATTGTCACGTGTACCGAGGTACAGTGAAAAGTATTTTTCTGCGAGCATCTCAACAGATCATTAAGTGCATGAGAAGAAAAGGGAATTTAAAAAAATACATAATAGGGCAACACAACATATACAATGTAACTACATAAGCACTGTCATCGGATGAAGCATACAGGGTGGAGTGTTAATGAGGTCAGTCCATAAAAGGGTCATTTAGGAGTCTGGTGACAGTGGGGAAGAAGCTGTTTTTGTGTCTGTTTGTGCGTGTTCTAAGACTTCTGTATCTCCTGCTCGATGGAAGAAGTTGGAAGAGTGAGTAAGCTGGTGGGAGGGATCTTTGATTATGCTGCCTGCTTTCCCCAGGCAGCAGGAGGTGTAGATGGAGTCAATGGATGGGAGGCAGGTTTGTTTGATGGACTGGGCGGTGTTCATGACTCTCTGAAGTTTCTTGCGGTCCTGGGCCGAGCAGTTGCCATACCGGGCCGTGATGCAGCCCGATAGGATGCTTTCTTTAGTGCATCTGTAAAAGTTGGTAAGGGTTAATGTGGACATGCCGAATTTCCTTAGTTTCCTGAGGAAGTATAGGTGCTGTTGTGCTTTCTTGGTAGTAGCATCGGAGTGGGTGGACCAGGACAGATTTTTGGAGATGTGCACCCCTAGGAATTTGAAACTGCTAACCATCTCCACCTCGGCCCCGTTGATGCTGACAGTGGTGTGTACAGTACTTTCCTTCCTGAAGTCAATCACCAGCTCTTTAGTTTTGCTGGCATTGAGGGAGAGATTGTTGTCGCTACACCACTCCACTCAGTTCTCTATTTCCCGCCTGCATTCTGACTCGTCGTTATTCGAGACCCGGCCCACTATGGTCATATCGTCAGCAAACTTGTAGATGGTGTTGGAACCCAAGTTTTGCCACACAGTCGTGTGTGTACAGGGTGTAGAGTAGGGGGGCTAAGTATGCAGCCTTGCAGAGGCCCGGTGTTGAGGACTATTGTGGAGGAGGTGTTGTTATTCTTTCTTACTGATTGTGGTCTGTTGATCAGAAAATCGTGAATCCAGTTGCAGAGTGGGGAGCCAAGTCCTAGGTTTTGGAGCTTTGATATGAGCTTGGCTGGGATTATGGTGTTGAAGGCGGAGCTGTAGTCAATAAATAGGAGTCTGATGTAGGAGTCCTTGTTTTCGAGATGCTCCAGGGATGAGTGTCGGGCCAGGGAAACAGTTAGGGGCAGCACGGTAGCATAGTGGTTAGCACAATTGCTTCACAGCTCCAGGGTCCCAGGTTCGATTCCCGGCTTGGGTCAAAGTCTGTGCGGAGTATGCGCATTCTCCCCGTGTGTGCGTGGGTTTCCTCTGGTTGCTCTGGTTTCCTCCCACAGTCCAAAGATGTGCAGATTAGGTGGATTGGCTATGCTCAATTGCCCTCAGTGTCGAAAATTGCCATTAGTGTTTTATGGGGATAGGGTGCATGTGTGGCCTTGGGTAGGGTGCTCTTTCAAAGAGCCGGTGCAAACTCGATGGGCCGAATGGCCTCCTTCTGCACTGTAAATTCTATGAAATGGCGCCTGATGTGGACCGGTTGCAGAGGTATGTGAATTGCAGTGGATCGAGGCGTTCTGGGAGTATGGAGGTGTTGCGCTTCATGGTGAATCATCGTGAATTCCAAGAGCTGAATTATGTTGTGAATACTCACAAAGAATGGCACACAGAATAAAATGGCGAGATCGTGGAAAATGTGGGCCGTTTTCCATGGCCGGAAGCCTTCACTGAAAAAAGGCAGATCCAGCAGACAGGATTCGCCCTCACCTCCAATGTGTCAGCTCAGCCTTCAGCAGATTGAGAAAGAGAATACTTGAGGAGCAGCTTCATGACAGAATCGTTCGGAGTTACCATTGCACAGTGCTTACTCAGCAACGGCAAAGACTGGTCCCGTATGTCTTTTATTCTGTTCGCAGTGGAGGCCAACTAACCAAAATTAACCAATTTACACAATGATCCCAGTATGAAAAGCAAGGGACAAAAATTGTTTCTTTTGATTTTACTTTAACAATGAAATGAAATTGAACAGGAAATCAGAAGCTCACTCAGCTGATACAATAATCTTCGGGAGGCAATGATAAGCTGGTTTGAGTGAGTCTTAACTGTGATTTGGCTCGTTGGTCTAGGGGTATGATTCTCGCTTAGGGGCTTCCATTTGCGTTAAAATGCGAGAGGTCCCGGGTTCAAATCCCGGACGAGCCCTGTTTATTTTTATGCGCATTGAAGTCGGGAGCAGGTTTGAGCCCCAGAGAATATATCAGTGCTGAACACGTGAAGAAACGAACACGTCATTTAAAGACCGTTTCACCATGGTGTCGGACTCTGAATGTATCCTCAAATATGTAAAACAAACGAACGCCTGTGCATCCAGGTAACTGGCTGAATGCAATGGTTGTATGTAACCCCGATAAACCTTTGATTTATTTGCTGAATGTCCGCCTTAAACATAATCAATGTCCCGCTTCCGCCGCCTTCTGAGGCAGAGTTCCAAAGTCGCACAACTCTCTGGGAGTGAGAAATTTCCATATCTCCATCCGAAAAGGGCGACATCCTTGTTTTTAACTGCCCAGTAGTTCTGGTCTCACCCACAAGCAGTGACATCCTTTCCACGACCATTCAAAATCTGATGCACTTCAATCAAATCAACTGTCAGTCTTCACATCTCGACTGGAAACAAGTGCAGTCTGTCTAACCTTTCCTCAATAGTAAACCCGCTCAAAGAACAAAGAAAAGTACAGCACAGGAATAGGCCCTTCGGACAGTCAAGCCCGTGCCGACCATGCTGCCTGACCAATGACGAATCTAAAATGTTTTCCACTTCCTGGGTCGGTATCCCTCGATTTCCATCCTATTCATGTATCTGTCAAGATACCACTTAAATGTCACTATCGTCGCTGCTTCCACCACCTTCTCCAGCAGCGACTTCCAGGCACCCACTACCCTCTCTGTAAAAAACTTGCCTTGTACATCTCCTCTAAACCTTGCCCTCGCACCTTAAACCTATGTAATTGATTAGTAATTGACCCCTCTACCCAGGGGAAAAGCCTCTGTCTATCCACTCAGTCTATGCCCCTCATAATTTTGTAGACCTCTATCAGGTCGCCCCTCAACGTCCGTCATTCCAGTGAGAACAAACAGAGTTTATTCAACCGATCCTCATAGCTAATGTCCTCCATAACAGGCAACATCCTGGTAAATCTCTTCTGCACCCTCTCTAAAGCCTCCACATCCTTCTGGTAGTGTGGCGACCAGAATTGAACACGATACTCCAAGTGTGGCCTAACTAAGGTTCTAGACAGCTGCAACATGACTTGCCAATCTTGTACTCAATGCCCTGGCCAATGAAGGCAAGCATGCCGTATGCCGTCTTGACTACCTTCTCCACCTGTGTTGCCCATTTCAGTGACCTGTGGACCTGTAGACATAGATCTCTCTGACTTTCAATACTCTTGAGGGTTCTACCATTCACTGTATATTCCCTACTTGCATTAGACCTTCCAAAATGCATTACCTCACATTTGTCCGGATTAAACTCCATCTGCCATCTCTCCGCCCAAATCTCCAAAAGATCTAAATCCTGCTGTATCCTCTGACAAACCTCATCACTATCCGCAATTCCACCAACCTGTGTGTCATCTGCAAACTTACTAATCAGACCAGTTACATTTTCCTCCAAATCATTTGATATACTACGAACTGCAAAGCTCCCAGCACTGATCACTGCAGAACACCAGTAGTCCCAGCCCTCCAATTAGACAAGCACCCTTCCGTTGCTACTCTCTGCCTTCTATGACCTAGCCAGTTCTGTATCCACCTTGCCAGCTCACCCCTGATCCCGTGTGACTTCACCTTTTGTACCAGTCTACCATGAGGGACCTCGTCAAAAGCCTTACTGAGGTCCATATAGACAGCATCCACTTCCCTACCTACATCAATCATCTTTGTGACCTCTTCGAAAAACCCTATCAAGTTAGTGAGACACAAAACCATGCTGCCTCTCACTAATACGTCCATTTGCTTCCAAATGGGAGTAGATTCTGTCTGGAAGGATTCTCTCCAGTAATTTCCCTACCACTGACGAAAGGCTCATTCCTGGCACCAATCGAGGAAACCTTCTCTGAACCGTCTCCAACATATTTACATCTTTTCCTAAATAAGGAAACCAAAACTGCACAGAATTAGCGAAATGTGTAGCTCCTGGAATAAAAGGGACAGTAGCAATATGGATATAAATGTGGTTGAATAATCAGAAACAGAATATAATGGTCAATAGAGACTTTTCGGACTGGAAGAAGGTTTGTAGTGTTTCACATGGGTTCCTACTGGAACATTTGCTTTCCCTGATATAGAACAATTTGTAGATCATGGTGTAGAGCGAACAGTTTCAAAGTTTAGGGATTGTACAAACTTGGAAATTTTGAAAACTGAGACGCGGACAGTCTAGAACTTCAAACGACAAAAGATGATTTTCAGTCTGGAGGCGTGTGAGATGCATTTCGGTAGGGAAGTATAGAATCATAGAATTTACAGTGCAGAAGGTGGCCATTCGGACCATGGAATCTGCACCAGCTCTTCAAAGAGCACCCCCATGAAGCCAACACCTCCACCCTATCCCCGCATCCCAGCAACCCCATCTAACCTAAGGGCAATTTAGCATGGCCGATCCACCTAATCTGCACATCTTTGGAGTGTGGGAGGAAACCGGAGCACCCGAACGAAAGCCACGGAGAACAAATACAGTGATCCAAGCGGGAATCGAACCTGAGGCACGGCGCTGTGAAGCCATAGTGCTAACCACTATGTTACCGTGCTGCCCCTCAACTATTTATGGGGTGAAGGAGCAGACAGAGCTGGGTGCATAAGTGGATAGATCATTGAAGGTGGACAGGTGGAGAGAGCAGGTAATAAAGCAAATCTTATTCTGGGTTTATTACGAGTGGAAAAGAGAACAAGAGCAAGGAGGTTATGCTGAATCTGTACAAGGCACCAGTTAGACATCAGATGGAATATTTTGCACAGCTCTGGAAGCAACAATATTGGAAGGCTGTGGACGTATTGGGCAGCGTGCAGAAGAGGTTTACAGGATTGGTTCCATTTAGGAGGCTAGATTGGAGATGTTGGGAACGTTCTCCTTGGAGAGGATAAGGCAGAGAGGAGATATGATGGAGATGTTCAAAATCATAATATCAACATATTAACTGACCCACCCTTTACAGCCCTATTCGGTTCATGCAAACATTTCTACAGATACACTATACTCCGAGAGAAGAAATTACTCATTATTTCTGGTTTAAATGGGCGGCCACTTACTCTGAGATTATTCCTTCTGGTCCAAGACTCTCCCACATGGTGAACCAGCTTCTCAGCATCTATCCTGTCAAGCCCCGCCCCCCGCCCCTGAAAATCTATTATATCAGTGAATTTGAATGGTGGGATTTATTCCGTGTCCCAAAGATTCGTTCGGGCCTCTGGATTCCCAATCCAGTAACATAATCTTACATCCCTCTGAACAAAAAAACTGTTGATCCAGCTCATTATGAAACATCTTGGGCCAGTGGGCCGATGAATGGCAAATAGAGTTTAATTTGGATAATTGTGATGTGATGCATTTGGGTCGATCAAATCAGGGCAGGACCTACTCAGTTAATGGTAGGGAGTTGGGGAGAGTTACAGAACAAAGAGATTTAGGAGTACAGGTTCACAGCTCCTTGAAGCTGGAGTCGCAAGTGGACAGGGTGGTGAAGAAGCCATTCAGTATGCTCGGTTTTATTGGACAGAATATTGAATACAGGAGTTGGGACGTCTTGCTGGAGTTCATAGATCATAGAATTTACAGTGCAGAAGGAGGCCATTCGGCCCACCGAGTCTGCACCGACTCTTGGAAAGAACACCCTACCCAAGCCCACACCTCCACCGTATCGCCGTAACCCAGTAACCCCACCCAACACTAAGGGCAATTTTGGACACTAAAGACAATTTATCATGGCCAATCCAATCCACCTAACCTGCACATCTTTGGACTGTGGGAGGAAACCGGAGCACCCGGAGAAAACCCATGCTCACACGGGGAGAACGTGCAGACTCCGCACAGACAGTGATCCAAGCTGGAATCGAACCTGGGACCCTGGAGCTGTGAAGCAATTGTGCTATCCACAATGCTACCGTGCTACCAAGTTGTACAATACATTGGCAAGACCACACACGGTATGCTGTGTTCAGTTATGCTCACCCTATTATAGGAAGCATATTGTTAAACTAGAAAGAGTGCAGAAGAGATTTACGAGGGTGTTCCCAGGACTTAATGGTGATTTATAAGGAGAGGCTAGTTAGGCTGGGACTTTTCCCCCTGGACCGTATGAGTCTTGGGGGTGAACTTACAGAAGTCTATACAATACTGAAGACCATAGCTAAGGTAGTCGGCATCTTTTCCCAAAGGTAGAGAAGTCTAGAACGAGGGGGCATAGGTTTAAGGTGAGAATGGAGAGATACAAAAGAGACCAGAAGGGAAATTTCCTCACACAGAGGGTGGTGGGCATCTGGAACGGGCTTCGTGAGGCAGTGGCAGTGGTGAGGAAGCGGGTACGGTTTTATCTTTTGAAAAGCATTTGGACAGTTAAATGGGCAGGGTGGGTAGAAAGGGATATGGGCGAAATGCGGGCAAGTGGGACTAGCTTAGTGATAGAAACTGGTCGGCATGATCAAGCTGGGCCGAAGGGCCTGTTTCCATGCTGTCAACACCTATGACTCTATGACTCTAACCATCTTCCTGAGGACATTAGAATGCCCTCCACAGAATTGTATTGAACCGCTTGATACATAATCATTTCTTTATCCAAATCAAACAGATATTGTGGATTAATCAGGGGGTAAACGAACTCCTAAAATGAAAGAGAATTGAATGAACTGAGCTGAGGAAGGAAAACTGGATTGTCAGCAAGTTATACCGGATTTCTGTATAAAACTACCGCGGCAGGCCTCGAACCTACAATCTTCTGATATCATCACTAGATTTCCTCAAAGTCAGACGCCTTACCCATTAGGCCATGCGCACTGATGTTTAGCCCATATGAATAAATACTGCGATTATATGTGTTTCATTTCTGTTTTTTGATGATCCGCTGTTTCCCAGATCCCAGAAAATACAAGGGAAAGCTCCAGCTGCCGGACATGGTCATTTTCAAAGTGGAAAAGCCCTTCACTCTGTGAGCTGTGAAGATTCATGGAGGCTCGGGGACTCTCAGGCCGGCCAGGGCTCTTTAACCGGCTCCATTCACAGGAAAAGTGACTTCAGTTTCCACAATAACATCCGCTCTCTCTGAAACCCCCAAACTGAAAATCAGTCTCACCGTTAAGGTGAAGACTGCGGACTGCGGTTCCCGCTCCTGCTGTTTAATACAGATCACTATAACTGTGTACATTGAGCAGAAAGAAATTGCTGTTGTTTGTAAACATTTCTTACTGAACTCACTGTCATTCTCCTTCAACAGGACGAGATGAATTTCCTGCTATTTGACAAATTTGCTCAACCGGGTAAATATGAAATATATTATTTGCATCGTGGAATGGAGTCATTTCGAGAACATTTCTACAGAGAGAAATTCCTGGAACCAGCTGCAGAAAAACTCCGGGAGCCTGACGTGATTTCAACGCAACCTTCTGATCTGGAGTCAGGCGCGCTCCCGTTGCGCCACAAGCACAAATTAACTCAGAGATTATTTTTATTTATTTATACTTTGACTGTGTTCTGTACATCAGCAACTGTGCGAAACAAACTCAAAGAAGTTAGATTGAGGGATACTAAAGGGCCCTGAAGTAAAGCAGCTGTACCACGTGGTTAAGGTGATGCACAATAATCCATTGTGCTCTGTACACGTGGCTTCAAATCCCATCCTGGTCTGTAACGTGTCTGTTGTGTCTCTGTTTGGTCCCCTTGATGATGATGAAGTGAAAAAGCTGCGGCTTTTAGCTGTTGTTTGACGGCTTGTGGGTGAATAGTGGAACACTGTCCATATTGAAACCATATTAAAAATGATGAGAAAGTTACTTATTTCACTCCCTAATTGCGCCCAAATTCTGAGTTCGGAACTGTTTCTCTTTCTCGGTTTGAAACTCACGAAGTGGCGCAAAAATATACAACCAGCTTTTTATTGCGATGGCCGGGAATCGAACCCGGGTCAACTGCTTGGAAGGCAGCTATGCTCACCACTATACCACCATCGCTCACTGAAAGAATCAGATTCCAATTGGTACTTTAGATTAGCTTGATAAACTGTTTTGGAACACATTCATACTTAACGTAAGTTATTTCACTCCAATGTAAAATGCTCCAGAATGAGAGTGTCCGTGTCGCACGGCTCCCGTTCTGCCAGGATATGGCACCAGTCCACAATAAATGTATTTATCTCATTGATTTCTAATGTTGTGTGTGTCATTACTCTGGACACTTACTCTGGCCTGAGACCGTAACTTGTTCTTGTGTCCTGATGCTGCCGTTTTCACCCTATTTCAGTAATCGTAGAATGGCTCCAGTGCGGAAGGAGGCCATTCGGCCCATCGAGTCGGTACTGACCCTCGGAAAGACCACCCGACTTCGGCCCAATCGCACCTAACCTTTCGAATACGTCAGGATGGCCGAGTTCAGGTCGCAGTCTCCTCTGGAGGTCAGGGCTCGAATCCCACAACTGACCTTTACTCCGCGAGGCACCATCCAAACCTGGAACCCCTCCCTAACAGCACTGTGTGTGTACATACACCATATGGACTTACAGCGGTTCCAGAATCCCCTCACCGCCCATTCTCGCGGTCAATTAATGATAGATTGTAAATGTTTGGCCGAATCAGCGACAATCAAAGCCAGAGAGACCTGCAATAACCCTCAGAGCAGGAAAGGCAACTCATTGTCCTTTGATCCAAAAGCAAAATACTGCGGATGCTGCAAACCCGAAACAAAGACAGAAAATGCTGCAAATATTCAGCTGATCCGGCAGCATCTGTGGAGAGAGAAACAGGTCGTTCCAACGAAATGTCAGGATCTGAAATGGTAACTATTTCGCTTTTCACAGATTCTACAGATCCGTACAGTATTTCCAGCATTCCCTTGTGATTAGCTGAACATCCTCACACTCTGTAGCTTAATCCGTTAAAGCGCCTGTTCCCCTGTTGAGTCCTGATCCCAGAGGATCTGTTCAGTATTTCCAATAATGTTTCATTTCGAATCCTCCATTTCCACAGAATTGTGACGCTGAAATTCCTCACAATTCTCTCCATTGTTATCTACTCTGCTGGTATTCTGCACCGTCTAATGGAGACATGCTCGCAGGGCTGTGAGAGAGGCTTTCTTTCAGGCGTGAGGCCTCTTTTGGTCCATCAACAGCAACCGGATGCCTGCAGAGAAACTCAGAATGACGATCCCCTCTTCCCAGGATGAACTTAATCAGGGACAAGATGTTGTTTGAAGAGAGAATCAAAGGTCTGAAGAATTGGTCTGAGATTTCTGGCGTTTTGTGAAGAGAACAAGGTGGTGGAGCAATGTGACAATAGCAGGATACGAGTTTGGGATATTATCCAGTCTGTGCTGGGGGGCTGCGGGAAGGACGTTGTCTTGTCTGCCCTCCCAAGCTGAATGTTGGGATTGAGGTCGTGATCAGATTCCGAGAGGAGGGTGAAATCCTTTCACTGAGTTTCAAGCTCACAGTGCGGTTGAGTGTCTTGAGTTACAGGAAGATACAGACGGGATGGTCAAATGGGCAGAAAAGTGGCTGATGGAATTTAAAGCTGTAAAATTAGATGTGATCCACTTGGTAGGGGGGTTTCACAGTAACTCCATTGCAGTGTTAATGTAAGCCTACTTGTGACAATAAAGAATATAATATTATTATTATAGGATTAATGTGAATGGCCTGACACTGGGAAGTCCTGAGGAACAAAGGGACCTTGGAGTGTTTGTCCAGAGATCTCTGAAGGCAGGTGGGCAGGTTAGTAGGGTGCTGGAAAGGCATATGAAATATTTTATCAATCCGGGCACAGATTACAGAAGCAGAGAGGTCACGTTGGAGTTGTATAGAATGTTGGGGAGGTCACAGCTGGAGTACCGTGTGCAATTCTGGTCACCACATTTTGGAAATATGTGACTGCATTGGATGGGGTGCAGAGGTGATTCGGCAGGATGTTGCTTGGGATGGAACATTTAAGGGTTGAAGAGTTGAAGAGAGGTTGGACAGGCTTGTTTTTTTTCGCTGGAACAGAGAAGACTGAGGGGTGACCTGATCGAAGAGTACAAGATTATAATGGGTATAGTCAGGGCGGATAGGGAGCACCTGTTCAACTCAGTAGAAGGGCATGTCACGAGGGGACACAGTGTTATTCTGTGAGTCTGAAACTGTTACAGATCAGGTCTTGGAGGTATGGCTGCTGGAACTTACTCTGAACATGTGTTTGAGAATAATCCTGTATCTGTCAGGCTTCGTGACTCACTGTGAGGATGGGATTGAGGATGTGACCTTCAATCTCTGGGACTGTTTATAAATTTGCATTCATTCCACGTAAATTTCCAGCACAGAAAGAGACAACTGATGTGGGAGGTTTTAAGCAAACAACGTGAGCATTTAATATCAGAACACAATAGTGAAAGATAATGTAACCTTCAATCTGATACTGGATTGCTCTGGAAGTTTAACTCAGGTTGTACACATTGATTTGATCTCTGACACTCCGTCTGATTCGGAGTCAGAATTTTGACATGAATGTAAACTGGACCACAGTCTGGAATCGCTACAGTGTCTTCCATCTGGAACAGAGTGAGTGAGGATTCTGTAATAGTTTGCAAGTTACAGCTCAGTTCATAGACATCGAAATGAGATTGTATCTTTTATTTTCATAAATTGGGTGAGTTTTAAACGAGAATCAGAGTTTGTATCTTTGTCGCTTTCAACATATCTCAATCTGAGAATGTAGCAGATATTTGGGTTTGCAGCTAATGTATTTGTGAGGACACACTCTGGGGATTTGTGCAGCCACTTCTAAACCCCCTATTGCGCGATGTGACTGGTATTTAACTCGAATCTCAGAGTACATTATTAAGGTTAATTGTGTAACTTTTAACCGGCAATCACGTGTCAGTTTTCTCTGATATTTATTATTTCACTAAGGCTGCACTATTGTGAATCTGTTACAGTGATGATGAGAGTGGGTGAGAATTTGGACTGGGATTTATGAGGCCCCCGTTAGGGTGACATGGACACAGCGTCTGTCTCTCCTGCTCTGTTTGATTGATGGGTTGAAAATATGTCTCTGGAACTATTTCTGCTGCCTGAGACTGTGGAACTGATGACCTGTCTGTGTCTCTTTGCTCTGTCAGTGACAATGTATGGACTGTGTGTGGGAAGGAACTGGCGACACTTTTCCCTGTAACTTGTGTGGAGGAAACACCACATTTATTCATCTTCAGAATATTCTGGTATTTGTCTGTGGAAACAAATTATATTTTAAATCTCAAGTACAGTCCGGGAGAAGTTACAGATTTCATCAGTTTAATCCCAATTAATAATCATTGAAACCGCTTTCAGTATCAACAGCAAGTCTCCAGCTTTGATTGGTTAACACTTGTCAATTCAATAACTAATCAATCACAGGGCCAGGGAGACGACATTGTAGGATTTGATTGGCTGATGTTTTCAAATTCCAAAATCCCGCCAATTTCACTGCAGTGAAATGTTCAGGAAACGATTTGAATCTCACTTTGTGATCGGTTTATTATATTTTGCCGTCCCAGTTTCCAGGCGCTATATTAGGAACAGTTTGAATTTGTCAACCTCTTATCTGTAACCGGCGGTAATAACACCCCGTTCATCAATTTAAAACGGAGCAAATCTCAGCTCACTGGGAAAACAGGATTCATGTAGCGGCGCCCAGATCACCCCAGAGGAAACATCAAAAAACAATTTGATTAATTTAACTCACCAGTTGTAAAATCTGAATATGGTTATTAAACTTAAATAATTCCTCCTGAAATTTTGTTTCTCCTCATTGTCCGTCACAAATGCCAGACTGGGATTAAAATCGACTCTCAATTCGGTTTGATTCTCTTCTGTGTGAAACTGTCTGTGACGGGCGGGTATGAAGCCACATTCACAACATTCTGGACCGGGACAAATCTCTATCCTCCACAAAGAGATTTCTCATCAAGTCAATGCGGGAAAAGATGGTGCAGCTTTTTCACAGAGATTGTGGGTGGCTCTTAAAAGAGCCGTTGTGTTTGGGGTGGTTTTCAGTCCATTGTGGAGTTTTACTTGGAGCTGGTGTACTTGGTCACCGCCTTTGTCCCTTCCGACACGGCGTGCTTGGCCAGTTCCCCGGGCAGCAGCAGGCGCACGGCGGTCTGGATCTCCCGGGAGCTGATGGTTCTGCGCTTGTTGTAATGGGCCAGGCGGGAAGCCTCACCCGCGATGCGCTCGAAAATATCGCTGACGAACGAGTTCATGATGCTCATGGCCTTGGAGGAGATGCCGGTGTCGGGGTGAACCTGCTTCATCACTTTGTAGATGTAGATGGAGTAACTCTCCTTCCTCGACCTTCGCCGCTTTTTGCCGCCCTTTACTGCCGGTTTCTTAATGACTTTCTTGGCTCCCTTCTTGGAAGCTGGTTTCGATGTTGGTTTCTTCTCGTCAGCCATCGTCAATTTCACCCAGAAATAAAGCAAACCCCTTCCGAGCGCAGATTAAATAGACAGAGCCTCACATCTATGCTAATGAGGAATGGGGAAAGGAATGATTGTGATTGGACATTGTGAGAATGAGGGCAGCCAGTTATGTTCTGTTTATTTGATTGGATATAACAACAGACCAATCGGATTTAGGATTTTGCACCAATCAGAAACCTTCTTACTACAAACAGGCAATCCATTTCAGAAAGAATGTCTCCAGTCCTAGTTCGTCAATGTGTAAAGATCCAACGGGTAAAATCACCTAGCTGTCGGTGAGAGGGATTGTGCGGCAGTCTGGGATTCCTTCAGCAACTGTGAGTGTCTTGTAATATGTGAGAGTGTGGGATTTGCTCACAAGACGCAATGGGGAAAGACCACTCTGATACAATGTGTGAGTGAGGGATTTACTCACTCTCTCATACAGTGTGAAAGTGTGTGATTTACTCAACTTCTGATATAGTGTGTGAGTGTGGGATTTACTCACTCTCTGACAGTGTGTGAGTGTGGGATTTACTCACTCTCTGATACAGTGTGAGTGTGGGATTTACTCACTCTCTGATACAGTGTGTGAGTGTGGGATTTACTCACTCTCTGATACAGTGTGTGAGTGTGAGATTTACTCATATCTGATACTGTGTGTGAGTGGGATTTACTCACTATATGGTACAGTGTGTGAGTGTGGGATTTACTCATTCTCTGATACAGTGTGAGTGTGGGATTTACTCACTCTCAGATACAGTGTGTGAGTGTGGGATTTACTCACTCTCTCATACAGTGTGTGAGTGTGGGAATTGATCAGTTTTTGATACAGTGTGTGAGTGTGGAATTTACTCACGCTCTGATACAGTGTGTGTGTGGGATTTACTCACTCTCTGATACAGTGTGTGTGGGATTTACTCACTCTCTGATACAGTGTGTGTGGGATTTGCTCACTTTCTGATACTGTGTGTGTGTGGAATTTACTCAGTCTCATATAAATCTGTTATCGTGTGGGGGGCGCAGTGGTTGCTGAGTGAGTGCTTGCTGAGGGGAGTAAATTTTTAAAAAACTTACTGTTGGCGGTTTCCAGCTGAATCCAGTCGCAGTGAGGACAGAGTGACTGCTGGGTAAGGAGTAAAGATTTAAATTGTTTGCGCGGGCCCATAACAGCTGATTGCTGTTATCGTGCAGGGCGCAGTGGTTGCTGGCTAAGTTTTTTATTTTTACCTGTATTGAAATTGGGCGGTTCACATCGGTACCAACGACAAAGGTAAGAGATTTAAAACAGGAATTTCGGGAGCTAGGGTGGAAGCTGAGAGCCACGACAAACCATGTTGTCATCTCTGGTTTGTGCCGCTGCCACGTGCTAGCGAGTTGAGGAACATGGAGAGAGTGCAGATAAACACGTGGCTGCAGGGATGGTGTAGGAGGGAGGGTATCAGTTACGTGGATAATTGGAGTACATTCTGGGGAAGGTGGGACCTGTACAGACAGGACGGTTTGCACCTGAACCAGAGGGGCACCAATGCCCTGGGAGGGAAATTTGCTACGGCTCTTCAGTGGTGTTTAAACTAATTTGTCAGGGGGATGGGGAAACAAGCTGTAGTCCAGAAGCCAGTGTTGAGAGTAGTGAGATACTGAGGAGGGTATCAACGTCGCAGGCGTGTACCGGTAGACAAGAAGGTGGGTTGAAGTGTGTCTACTTCAATCCAAGGAGCATCCGGAATAAGATAGGTGAAACAGGAAAGGAGAGGTCACCCTGTTGGGAGTTTTTTATAGGCCTCCTAATAGTTCTAGGGATGTAGAGGAAAGGATGGCGAAGATGATTCTGGATATGAGCGAAAGTAACAGGGTAGTTATTATGGGAGACTTTAACTTTCCAAATATTGACTGGAAAAGATATAGTTCGAGTACAATAGATGGGTCGTTTTTTGTACAGTGTGTGCAGGAGGGTTTCCTGAAACAATATGTTGACAGGCCAACAAGAGGCGAGGCCACGTTGGATTTGGTTTTGGGTAATGAACCAGGCCAGGTGTTGGATTTGGAGGTAGGAGAGCACTTTGGGGACAGTGACCACAATTCGGTGACGTTTACGTTAATGATGGAAAGGGATAAGTATACACCGCAGGGCAAGAGTTATAGCTGGGGGAAGGGCAATTATGATGCCATTAGATGTGACTTGGGGGGGATAAGGTGGAGAAGTAGGCTGCAAGTGTTGGGCACACTGGATAAGTGGGGCGTGTTCAAGGATCAGCTACTGCGTGTTCTTGATAAGTATGTACCGGTCAGACAGGGAGGAAGGCGTCGAGCGAGGGAACCGTGGTTTACCAAGGAAGTGGAATCTCTTGTTAAGAGGAAGAAGGAGGCCTATGTGAAGATGAAGTGTGAAGTTTTGGTTGGGGCGATGGATAGTTACAAGGTAGCGAGGAAGGATCTAAAGAGAGAGCTAAGACGAGCAAGGAGGGGACATGAGAAGTATTTGGCAGGAAGGATCAAGGAAAACCCAAAAGCTTTCTATAGGTATGTCAGGAATAAGCGAATGACTAGGGAAAGAGTAGGACCAGTCAAGGACAGGGATGGGAAATTGTGTGTGGAGTCTGAAGAGATAGGCGAGATACTAAATGAATATTTTTCGTCAGTATTCACTCAGGAAAAAGATAATGTTGTGGAGGAGAATGCTGAGCCCCAGGCTAATAGAATAGATGGCATTGCGGTACGTAGGGAAGAGGTGTTGGCAATTCTGGACAGGCTGAAAATAGATAAGTCCCCGGGACCTGATGGGATTTATCCTAGGATTCTATGGGAGGCCAGGGAAGAGATTGCTGGACCTTTGGCTTTGATTTTTATGTCATCATTGGCTACAGGAATAGTGCCAGAGGACTGGAGGACAGCAAATGTGGTCCCTTTGTTCAAAAAGGGGAGCAGAGACAACCCCGGCAACTATAGACCGGTGAGCCTCACGTCTGTAGTGGGTAAAGTCTTGGAGGGGATTATAAGAGACAAGATTTATAATCATCTAGATAGGAATAATATCAGGGATAGTCAGCATGGCTTTGTGAAGGGTAGGTCATGCCTCACAAACCTTATTGAGTTCTTTGAGAAGGTGACTGAACAGGTAGACGAGGGTAGAGCAGTTGATGTGGTGTATATGGATTTCAGCAAAGCGTTTGATAAGGTTCCCCACGGTAGGCTATTGCAAAAAATACGGAGGCTGGGGATTGAGGGTGTTTTAGAGATGTGGATCAGAAATTGGCTAGCTGAAAGAAGACAGAGGGTGGTGGTTGATGGGAAATGTTCAGAATGGAGTACAGTCACAAGTGGAGTACCACAAGGATCTGTTCTGGGGCCGTTGCTGTTTGTCATTTTTATCAATGACCTAGAGGAAGGCGCAGAAGGGTGGGTGAGTAAATTTGCAGACGATACTAAAGTCGGTGGTGTTGTCGATAGTGTGGAAGGATGTAGCAGGTTACAGAGGGATATAGATAAGCTGCAGAGCTGGGCTGAGAGGTGGCAAATGGAGTTTAATGTAGAGAAGTGTGAGGTGATTCACTTTGGAAGGAATAACAGGAATGCGGAATATTTGGCTAATGGTAAAGTTCTTCAAAGTGTGGCTGAGCAGAGGGATCTAGGTGTCCATGTACATAGATCCCTGAAAGTTGCCACCCAGGTTGATAGGGTTGTGAAGAAGGCCTATGGAGTGTTGGCCTTTATTGGTAGAGGGATTGAGTTCCGGAGTCGGGAGGTCATGTTGCAGCTGTACAGAACTCTGGTACGGCCGCATTTGGAGTATTGCGTACAGTTCTGGTCACCGCATTATAGGAAGGACGTGGAGGCTTTGGAGCGGGTGCAGAGGAGATTTACCAGGATGTTGCCTGGTATGGAGGGAAAATCTTATGAGGAAAGGCTGATGGACTTGAGGTTGTTTTCGTTGGAGAGAAGAAGGTTAAGAGGAGACTTAATAGAGGCATACAAAATGATCAGGGGGTTGGATAGTGTGGACAGTGAGAGCCTTCTCCCGCGGATGGATATGGCTGGCACGAGGGGACATAACTTTAAACTGAGGGGTAATAGATATAGGACAGAGGTCAGAGGCAGGTTCTTTACGCAAAGAGTAGTGAGGCCGTGGAATGCCCTACCTGCTACAGTAGTGAACTCGCCAACATTGAGGGCATTTAAAAGTTTATTGGATAAACATATGGATGATAATGGCATATTGTAGGTTAGATGGCTTTTGTTTCGGTGCAACATCGTGGGCCGAAGGGCCTGTACTGCGCTGTATTGTTCTATGTTCTATGTTCTAACTTGGAGCATGGATTGGTACCTGGGACTACGATGTTGTGGGCATTACGGAGACATGGTTCGAACAGGGACAGGAATGGTTGTTGGAAGTGCCGGGGTTTAGATGTTTCAGTAAGAGCAGGGAAGGTGGTAAAAGAGGTGGAGGAGTAGCATTGTTAATCAAGGATAGTTAAACGGCTGCAGAAAGGCAGTTCGAGGGGGATATACCTACTGAGGTAATATGGGCTGAAGTTAGAAATAGGAAAGGAGCGGTCACGTTGTTAGGAGTTTTCTATAGGCCCCCAAATAGTAATAGAGATGTAGGGGAAGAAATTGCAAAACAGATTATGGATAGGTGTGGAGGTCACAGGGTAGTTGGCATGGCTGACTTTAACTTTCCAAATATTGATTGGAACCTCTATAGGTTGGGGCAGTTTTTGTACAATGTGTGCAGGAGAGTTTCCTGACACAATATGTGGATAGGCCGACAAAAGGCGGGGCCACATTGGATTTGGTACTGGGTAATGAACTGGGCCAAGTGTTAGATTTGTTTGTGGGAGAGCACTTTGGAGACAGTGACCACAATTCGGTGTCTTTCGCTATTGCAATGGAGAGGGATAGGGCCATACGGCAGGGCAAGGTTTATAATTGGGGGAGGGGTAATTGTGATGCGATTAGGCAAGAATTAGGGAGCATAAGATGGGAACAGAAACTGTCAGGGAAAGGCACAAATGAAAAGTGGAGCGTGTTCAAGGAACAAATACTGCGTGTCCTTGATAGATATGTCCCTGTCAGGCAGGGAGGAAATGGCTGTGTGAGGGAACCATGGTTCACAAAAGAGGTTGAATGGCTTGTCAAGAGGAAAAAGGAAGCGTATGTAAGGATGAGGAAACAAGGTTCAGTTGGGTCACTTGAGGGTTACAAGGTAGCAAGGAAAGACCTAAAGAAAGGGCCAAGGAGAGCTAGGAGGGTGCATGAGATGTCTTTGGCGGGTCGGATCAAGGAAAGCCCCAAGGCTTTTTACTCTTATGTGAGAAATATAAGAATGACCGGGTGAGGTTAGGGCCGGTCAAGGACAGTAGTGGGAATCTGTGCATGGAGTCAGAAGAGATAGGAGCGGCGTTGAATGAATACTTTTCTTCAGTGTTCACCCAAGGAGAGGGGCCATGTTTTTGAGGATGAGAGTGTGATACAGGCGGGTAGGCTGGAGGAGGTAGATGTTCTAAGGAAGAATGTTTTAGCAATTTTGAAAAACCTTAGGGTTGACAAGTCCCTCGGGCCGGATGGGGTATATCCTAGGATTCTTTGGGAGGCAAGGGATGAGATTGCAGAGCCTTTGATCTTTGGGTCCCCATTGTCCACGTTGATAGTGCCCACTGACATAGAATTTACAGTGCAGAAGGAGGCCATTCGGCCCATCGAGTCTGCACTGGCCCTTGGAAAGAGCACCCTACGCAAGCCCACACCTCCACCGTATCGCCATAACCCAGTAACTCCAATTTTGGACACTGAGGGCAATTTACCATGTCCAATCCACCTAACCTGAAAATGAAATGAAATGAAAATCACTTATTGTCACAAGTAGGCTTCAAATGAAGTTACTGTGAAAAGCCCCTAGTCGCCACATTTCGATGCCTGTTCAGGGCGGCTGGTACGGGAATTGAACCGTGCTGCTGGCCTGCCTGGGTCTGCTTTAAAAGCCTGCGATTTAGCCCAGTGTGCTAAACCAGCCGCTGCACATCTTTGGACTAGGGAAAAAAACCGGAGCACCCGGAGGAAATCCACGCACACAAGGGGAGAACGTGCAGACTCCGCACAGACAGTGACCCAAGCCGGGAATCGAACCTGGGACCCTGGAGCTGTGAAGCAATTGTGCTAACCACTATGCTACCGTGCTGCCCCTGCCCATGCCAGAGGACTGGAGAGCAGCAAATGGTGTTCCTCTGTTCAAGAAAGGGAATAGGAATGACCCTGGTAATTATAGACCGGTTAGTCTTACTTCGGTGGTCGGTAAGGTAATGGAAAAGGTCCTGAAGGATAGGATTTATGACCATTTGGAAAGATGCAGCTTAATCCGGGATAGTCAACACGGATTCGTTAAGGGTAAGTCTTGCCTCACAAATTTGATTGAATTCTTTGAGGAGGTTACTAGGTGTGTAGATGAAGGTAGAGCAGCTAATGTCGTATACATGGATTTTAGTAAGGCGTTTGATAAGGTTTCCCATGGTCGGCTCATGAAGAAAGTAAGGAGGTGTGGGAAAGAGGGAAATTTGGCCAATTGGATAAGTAACTGGCTATCACATAGAAGACGAGGGGTGGTGGATGGAAGATTTTCAGGATGGAGAACAGTTACCAGCGGTGTACCACAGAGATCAGTGCTGGGTCCTCTGCTATTTGTGATTTTTATCAATGACTTGGAGGAGGGGGCTGACGGGTGGGTCAGTCAATTTGCTGATGACACCAAGATTGGTGGAGTAGTGGATTAGGTGGAGGGCTGTTGTAGGCTGCAAAGAGAAATTGATACGATGCAGAGCTGTGCTGAAAAATGTCAGATGGAGTTTAACCCTGATAAGTGCGAGGTGATTCATTTTGAATGTGGATTACAGGGTCAACGACAGGGTTCTGAGGGATGTGGAGGAACAGAGAAATCTTGGGGTTCATGTCCATAGATCTCTGAAGGTTGCCACTCAAGTGGACAGAGCCGTGAAGAAGGCCTATAGTGTGTTAGTCGTTATTAACAGGGGGCTTGAGTTTAAGAGCCGTGGGGTTATGCTGCAACTGTACAGGACCCTGATGAGACCACATTTGGAGTATTGTGTGCAGTTCTGGTCTCCTCACTACAGGAAGGATGTGGAAGCATTGGAAAGGGTGCAAAGGAGATTGACCAGGATGATGCCTCGCTTGGAGGATAGGTCTTATGAGGAAAGGTTGAGCGAGCGAGGGCATTTCGCTTTGGAGTGGAGGAGGATGACAGGCGACTTAATAGTGGTTTATATGATGATGAAGGGGACAGATAGAGCGGACGTTCAGAGACTATTTCCTTGGGTGGATGTAGCTGTTACAAGGGGGCATACCTATAAGGTTCAGGGTGGGAGATATAGGAGGGATGTCCGAGGTAGGTTCTTTACTCAGAGAGTGGTTAGGCTGTGGAATGGACTGCCTGCTGTGAGAGTGGAGTCAGACACTTCAGGAACTAACAAGCGCTTATTGGATAGGCACATGGAGCACACCAGAATGACAGGGTGTGGGATAGCTTGATTTTGGTTATGAATAAGGCTCAGCACAACATTGAGGGCCGAAGGGCCTGTTCTGTGCTGTACTGTTCTATGTTCTAAAGTGTGTGAGTGTGGGATTTGCTCTCCCTCTGACAGTGTGAGAGTGTGGGATTTACTCACACTCTGATACAGTGTGTGAGTGTGGGATTTACTCACTCTCTGATACAGTGTGTGAGTGTGGGATTTACTCACTCTCTGACAGTGTGTGAGTGTGGGATTTGCTCTCCCTCTGACAGTGTGAGAGTGTGGGATTTACTCACACTCTGATACAGTGTGTGAGTGTGGGATTTACTCGCTCACTGATACAGTGAGTGTGAGATTTACTCACTCTCTGATACAGTGTGAATGTGGGATTTACTCACTCTCTGATACAGTGTGAGTGTCAGATTTACTCGCTCTCTGATACAGTGTGTGAGTGTGGGATTTACTCACTCTCTGATACAGTGTATGACTGGGATTTATTCACTCCCTGATACATTGTGTGAGTGTGGGATTTACTCACTCTCTGATTCAGTGTGTGAGTGTGGGATTTACTCACTCTCTGATACAGTGTGAATGTGGGATTTACTCACTCTCTGATACAGTGAGAGTGTGGGATTTACTCTCTCACTGATACAGTGTGTGAGTGTGGTATTTACTCACTCTCTGATACAGTGTGTGAGTGTGGGATTTACTCACTCTCTGATACAGTGTGTGAGTGTGAGATTTACTCACTCTCTGATACAGTGTGTGTGTGGGATTTACTCACTCTCTGATACAGTGTGAGAGTGCGGGATTTACTCACTCTGATACAGTGTGTGAGTGTGGGATTTACTCACTCTCTGATACAGTGTGAGAGTGTGGGATTTACTCACTCTCTGATACAGTGTGTGAGTGGGATTTACTCATTCTCTGATACAGTGTGTGTGTGTGGGATTTACTCACTCTCTGATACAGTGTGTGAGTGTGGGGCTTACTCACTCTCTGAACTTTAAACTAGCAAGTTGGGGGGAAGGGAAGTATAAAGCTATGGACAGTATAATGGTTAATGGAGATCAAGGCAGCAGGTTACGTGACAGGTTATTATGTAGAGATATGGGTTCAAAGACAAGGAAAATTAGGAGAAAGTGGAAGACGAAAAATAAATTGTGAAAATTTACTGATCAAGGTGTTAGGATTCATAACAAAGATGTAAAAAACAGCATAAGTGTACTTTACCTGAATGCTCGTAGTATACGAAATAAGGTAAATTAGTTGATGGCGCAAATCATCGTGAATGACTATGATTTAGTGGCCATTACTGAAACATGGTTAAAAGATGGTCCCGACTGGAAGTTAAATATCCAAAGGTATCAGACTATACGAAAGGATAGAATGGACGGTAAGGGCGGTGGTGTAGCTTTGTTGTTTAAGGATGGCATCCGGGCAATAGTAAGGGATGATATTGGTGCTATGGAGGACAAGGTTGAATCAATTTGGGTGGAAATCAGGCAAAAAGGTCACTGATAGGAGTAGTCTATAGGCCACCAAATAGTAACAGGATGGCCGTGCAGGCAATGAGCAAAGAAATAACGGATGCATGTAGAAATGGTACAGCGGTTATCATGGGAGATTTTAATCTGCATATCGAATGGTTTAACCAGGTTGGTAAAGGCAGCCTTGAGGAGGAGTTTATAGAATGTGCCCGGGGTAATTTCCTGGAACAGTATGTAATGGAACCTACAAGGGAACAAGCGGTCCTAGGTCTGCTCCTGTGTAATGAGGCAGGATTGAATAATGATCTCATAGTTCGGGATCCTCTTGGAAGGAGCGACCACAATATGGTGGAATTTAAAATACAGTTGGAGGATGACAAGGTAAAATCAAATACTAGTGTTTTGTGCTGAAACAAAGGCGATTACAATGGGATGAGAGAAGAACTAGCTAAGGTAGACTTGGAGCAAAAACTTAATGGTGAAGCAGTTGAGGAACAGTGGAGAACCTTCCGAGCGATCTTTCACAGTGTTCAGAAAAGGTTCATACCGACAAAAAAGAAAAGGGAAAAATCGACCGTGGATATCTAAGGAGATGAGGGAGAGTATCAAATTGGAGGAAAAAACATACAAAGTGGCAAAAATTAGTGGGAGACTAGAGGACTGGGAAGTCTTTAGGGGACAACAGAAAGCTACTAAAAAAGCCATAAAGAAGAGTAAGGTAGACTATGAAAGTAAACTGGCTCAGAACATAAAAGCAGATAGTAAAAGCTTCTACAAATATATAAGACAAAAAAGAGTGGCTAAGGTAAATATTGGTCCTTTGGAAGATGAGAAGGGAGATTTAATAATAGGAGACGGGGAAATGGCTGAGGAGCTGAACAGGTTTTTTGGGTCAGTCTTCACAGTGGAGGACACAAATAACATGCCAGTGACTGATTGAAATAAGGATATGATAGGTGAGGACCTTGAGATGATTGTAATCACTAAAGAGGCAGTATTGGGCAAGCTAATGGGGCTAAAGGTAGACAGGTCTCCTGGCCCTGATGGGATGCATCCCAGAGTGTTAAAAGAGATGGCTAGGAAAATTGTAAACGCACTAGTGATAATTTATCAAAATGCACTAGACTCTGGGGTGGTCCCAGAGGATTGGAAAGTAGCAAACGTGACACCACTGTTTAAAAAAGGAGGTCGGCAGAAAGCGGGTAATTATAGGCCGGTAAGCTTAACTTCGGTTGTAGGGAAAATGCTGGAATCTATCATTAAGGAGGAAATAGCGGGGCACCTGGAGGGAAATTGTCCCATTGGGCAGACGCAGCATGGGTTCACAAAGGGTAGGTCGTGTCTGACTAATTTGGTAGAATTTTTTGAAGACGTTACCAGTGCAGTAGATAACGGGGAGCCAATGGATGTGGTATATCTGGATTTCCAGAAAGCTTTTGACAAGGTGCCACACAAAAGGTTGCTGCATAAACTAAAGATGCATGACATTGAGGGTAAAGTGGTAGCATGGGTAGAGGATTGGTTAACTAACAGAAAGCAGAGAGTGGGAATAAGTGGGTGTTTCTCTGGTTGGCAACCTGTAACTAGTGGGGTCCCTCAAGGATCAGTGTTGGGCCCGCAGTTGTACACAATTTATATAGACGATTTAGAGTTGGGGACCAAGTGCAATGTGTCAAAGTTTGCAGATGACACTAAGATGAGTGGTAAAGCAAAAAGTGTAGAGGATACCAGAAGTCTGCAGAAGGATTTGGATAGGTTAGGTGAATGGGCTAGGGTCTGGCAGATGGAATTCAATGTTGCCAAGTGTGAGGCTATCCATTTTGGGGGGAATAACAGCAGAATGGATTTTTATTTAAACGGTAAGATGTTAAAACATGCTGCTGTGCAGAGGGACCTGGGTGTGCTGGTGCACGAGTCGCAAAAAGTTGGTGTGCAGGTGCAACAGGTGATTAAGAAGGCTAATCGAGTTTTGTCTTTCATTGCTAGAGGGATGGAGTTCAAGACTAGTGAGGTTATGCTGCAATTGTATAGGGTGTTGCTGAGGCCGCATCTGGAGTATTGTGTTCAGTTTTAGTCTCCTTACCTGAGAAAGGACATATTGGCACTGGAGGGACTGCAGAGGAGATTCACTAGGTTGATCCCAGAGTTGAGGGGATTCGATTATGACGAGAGGTTGAGTAGACTGGGACTGTACTCATTGGAGTTTAGAAGGATGCGGGGGGATCTTATTGAGACATATAAAATTATGAAGGGAATAGATAGGATAGATGCGGGCAGGTTGTTTCCACTGGTCGGGGAAAGCAGAACTACGGGGCATAGCCTCAAAATAAGGGGAGGTAGATTAAGGACGGAGTGTAGGAGGAACTTCTTCACCCAAAGGGTTGTGAATCTCTGGAATTCCTTGCCCAGTGAAGCAGTTGAGGCTCCTTCTTTAAACGTTTTTAAGAAAAAGATAGATGCCTTTCTAAAGAATAAAGAGATTTGGGGATATGGTGTACGGGCCGGAGAGTGGAGCTGAGTCCACAAAGATCAGCCATGATCTCATTAAATGGCGGAGCAGGCTCGAGGGGCCAGATGGCCTACTCCTGTTCCTAGTTCTTATCTTCTTATGGTACAGTGTGTGACTGTGGGATTTACTCACTCCCTGATACAGTGTGTGTGTGGGATTTACTCACTCTCTGATACAGTGTGTGAGTGTGGGATTTACTCACTCTCTGATACATTGTGTGAGTGTGGGATTTACTCACTCTCTGATACATTGTGAGTGTGGGATTTACTCACTCTCTGACACAGCGTGTGTGTGTGGGATTTACTCACTCTCTGATACAGTGTGTGAGTGTGCGATTTACTCTCTCTGATACAGAGTGAGAGTGTGGGATTTACTCACTCTCTGATACAGTGTGCAAATGTGGGATTTACTCACTCTGATACAGTGTGTGACTGTGGGATTTACTCACTCTCTGATACAGTGTGAGTGTGGGATTCACTCACTCTCTGATACAGTGTGTGAGTGTGGGATTTACTCACTCTCTGATACAGTGTGTGAGTGTGGCATTTACTCACTCTCTGATACAGTGTGTGAGTGTGGGATTTACTCACTCTCTGATACAGTGTGTGAGTGTGGGATTTACTCTCTCTGATACAGAGTGAGAGTGTGGGATTTACTCTCTCTGATACAGAGTGAGAGTGTGGGATTTACTCACTCTCTGATACAGTGTGAGTGTGAGATTTACTCACTCTCTGATACATTGTGTGTGTGTGGGATTTACTCACTCTGATACAGTGTGTGAGTGTGGCATTTACTCACTCCCTGATACAGTGTGTGAGTGTGGGATTTACTCACTCTCTGATACAGTGTGTGAGTGTGGGATTTACTCTCTCTGATACAGAGTGAGAGTGTGGGATTTACTCACTCTCTGATACAGTGTGCGAATGTGGGATTTACTCACTCTGATACAGTGTGTGACTGTGGGATTTACTCACTCTCTGATACAGTGTGAGTGTGGGATTCACTCACTCTCTGATACAGTGTGTGAGTGTGGGATTTACTCACTCTCTGATACAGTGTGTGAGTGTGGGATTTACTCACTCTCTGATACAGTGTGTGTGTGGGATTTACTCACTCTCTGATACATTGTGTGTGTGTGGGATTTACTCACTCTGATACAGTGTGTGAGTGTGGGATTTACTCACTCTGATACAGTGTGTGAGTGTGGCATTTACTCACTCTCTGATACAGTGTGTGAGTGTGGGATTTACTCACTCTCTGATACAGTGTGTGAGTGTGGGATTTACTCTCTCTGATACAG
This sequence comes from Scyliorhinus torazame, assembly GCF_047496885.1. NCBI lineage: Eukaryota > Metazoa > Chordata > Chondrichthyes > Carcharhiniformes > Scyliorhinidae > Scyliorhinus > Scyliorhinus torazame. The sequence continues at coordinate 53,193,810 of NC_092730.1, forward strand.
AGTGAGAGTGTGGGATTTACTCTCTCTGATAGAGTGAGAGTGTGGGATTTACTCACTCTCTGATACAGTGTGAGTGTGGGATTTACTCACTCTCTGATACATTGTGTGTGTGTGGGATTTACTCACTCTGATACAGTGTGTGAGTGTGGCATTTACTCACTCCCTGATACAGTGTGTGAGTGTGGGATTTACTCACTCTCTGATACAGTGTGTGAGTGTGGGATTTACTCTCTCTGATACAGAGTGAGAGTGTGGGATTTACTCACTCTCTGATACAGTGTGCGAATGTGGGATTTACTCACTCTGATACAGTGTGTGACTGTGGGATTTACTCACTCTCTGATACAGTGTGAGTGTGGGATTCACTCACTCTCTGATACAGTGTGTGAGTGTGGGATTTACTCACTCTCTGATACAGTGTGTGAGTGTGGGATTTACTCACTCTCTGATACAGTGTGTGTGTGTGGGATTTACTCACTCTCTGGTACAGTGTGTGAGTGTGGGATTTACTCACTCTCTGAAACAGTGTGTGAGTGTGGGATTTACTCACTCTCTGATACAGTGTGTGAGTGTGGGATTTACTCACTCTCTGAAACAGTGTGTGAGTGTGGGATTTACTCACTCTCTGACACAGTGTGTGTGTGTGGGATTTACTCACTCTCTGATACAGTGTGTGAGTGTGGGATTTACTCTCTCTGATACAGAGTGAGAGTGTGGGATTTACTCACTCTGATACAGTGTGCGAATGTGGGATTTACTCACTCTGATACAGTGTGTGACTGTGGGATTTACTCACTCTCTGATACAGTGTGTGAGTGTGGGATTCACTCACACTCTGATACAGTGTGTGAGTGTGGGATTTACTCACTCTCTGATACAGTGTGAGTGTGTGATTTACTCACTCTCTGATACATTGTGTGTGTGTGGGATTTACTCACTCTGATACAGTGTGTGAGTGTGGCATTTACTCACTCTCTGATACAGTGTGTGAGTGTGGGATTAACTCACTCTCTGATACAGTGTGTGAGTGTGGGATTTACTCACTCTCTGATACAGTGTGTGAGTGTGGGATTTACTCACTCTGATACAGTCTGTGAGTGTGGGATTTACTCACACTCTGATACAGTGTGTGACTGTGGGATTTACTCACTCTCTGATACAGTGTGTGAGTGTGGGATTTAATCACGCTCTGATACAGTGTGTGAGTGTGGGATTTACTCACTCTCTGATACAGTGTGTGTGTGGGATTTACTCACTCTCTGATACAGTGTGTGAGTGTGGGATTTACTCACTCTGATACAGTGTGTGAGTGTGGGATTTACTCACTCTGATACAGTCTGTGAGTGTGGGATTTACGCACTCTCTGATACAGTGTGTGTGGGGAATTTACTCACTCTCTGATACAGTGTGAGAGTGTGGGATTACCTCACTCTCTGATACAGTGTGTGAGTGTGGGCTTTTCTCACTCTCTGATAGTGTGTGTGAGTGTAGGATTTACTCACTCTCTGATACAGTGTGTGAGTGTGGGATTTACTCACTCTCTGATAGTGTGAGAGTGTGGGATTTAATCACTCTCTGATACAGTGTGTCAGTGTGGGATTTACTCACTGTCTGATACAGAGTGTGATTTAGGGATTTACTCACTCTCTGATACAGAGTGAGAGTGTGGGATTTACTCACTCTCTGATACAGTGTGTGACTGTGGGATTTACTCTCTGATACATTGTGTGAGTGTGGGATTTACTCACTCCCTGATACAGTGTGTCAGTGTGGGATTTACTCACTGTCTGATACAGTGTGTGAGTATGAGATTTACTCACTCTCTGATACAGTGTGTGAGTGTGGGATTTACTCACTCTCTGATACAGTGTGTGTGTGTGGGATTTACTCACTCTCTGATACAGTGTGTGATTTACTCACTCTCTGATACAGTGTGGGAGTGTGGGATTTACTCACTCTCTGACACAGTGTGAGAGTGTGGGATTTACTGACTCGCTGATACAGTGTGTAAGTGTGGGATTTACTCTCTCTGATACAGTGTGTGAGTGTGGAATTTACTCTCTCTCTGATACATTGTGTGAGTGTGGGATTTACTCACTCTGTGATACAGTGTGAATGTGCGTATTACTCAGCTGAGGCCTAACCAATGTTTTATACAGTTCCATCATATCCTGCCTTTTCTTAATCTCTGTACCTCGGCTAATAGAGACAAGGATAGTATAGGCCCGGGGTTTTCAAGCTCAGTGTCATGACCTGTGGGTGGATCTCTGGCAGGTTTCAGGAGGGTGCTGGTGATGCAGATCGCGGGAGGAATGGCCAATGGTCACGTCTAGTGTTTACAAATGCCGACCGTGATGGCCGTTTGAGATTGTCGGCCATTCCGCGCATGCCTGCCTTGTCAAGTAGTGCGCAGGTCCGGAGCTCAGCAAGGGGGACTGGCTGCTCCTGACGTCAGAGCGCTGTCCCAGGCCAGTTTTTACCAGCAAATTCTGGAGTCCTCCCACCGGAAGCAGCGCCAGCGAGCAGGTCACACGCCCCGTACGCTGACATCACGTGTTCTGGGCCCGAGAGAGATTCCTCCATTTTGCAGCTGCCAGCAGTGCTGGTGTGAACTCCAGGGCCTCTGGTGAACAACCCATGAAGAAGCTGAAAACAGGAACAAAGCAGCACAATGATGAGTATTTCAGGGGTGGGTTTATAAATTGTGCCACTGCAATCAGGAGTCAAATTTCATGGGTGTTACATGTCGGGAATTACTGGCAAATGAAAGTTTAAACCCTCAAAATGTCAAAGACGTTTGAAGACTCAGTATGGCGAGTTCGAGGACAAACCTCTGTAATTTTCGTCAATGGATGCAGTGAGATCTTCAATCATCAGCTGAAGTCATTATCAGAAATGTAACATTGAATAACAAAGCAAGTGAGATCGTGGGGACCGAGCAGGCTCACCTGTCACATTAAAGTCAAGTGAAAATGGTGGGTCGCGAAGATCAGCCGCGATGGTCGCAAAGGCCGCCCAGCGAGGGTCCCGAAGGATGGGAGGTTGGTAAAAATGGGACCCCGGTTAAAAAGTTTGATCCACACTGCCAAAGGCTTTCTTAACCATTGTATCCAGCTGCTCTATGTTAAGGTACTGGTGTACATGCACACCAAGATCCCTCGGGTCCTTCGTGCCTCCCTAAAATCCTGCCATTTATCATGTATTCTCTTGTCTTGTTTGTCCTGCCCAAGTACATCTCTTCCAGATTGAATTCCGTTTGCCACTGATCAGTCCATCTGTGTCCTCCTGTATTCGAAGGCTATCCTCCTCAACATTTACCACCTCACCAAATTTCATATTAGCAGCAAGCTTACTGATCAACCCTCCTATATTCATATCTAAAGCATTTGTATCAACCACAAACCGCCAGGGCCTCAACACTGATCCCTGTGGGAACCCACTGGACACAGTCTTCCAGTCAGAAAAACACTCCTCCACCAACTGCCTCTGCTTCCTTCCACTCAGCCAATTTTGGATCCAATTTGCCAAATTTCCTTATGTCCCATAGAAACTGACCTTCACATCAGTCTCCCATGTGGGACCTGATGAAAAGCCTTGCTGAAGTCCAAGTAGACTACGTCAAAATGCATTTCGCTCATCTACACACCTGTTCACCTCTTTAAAAAAAATTCTATCAAGTTGGTCAGCCATGTCCTCCCCTGAACAAAACCATGCTGACTGTTCCTGATTAATCCCTGCCACTACAAATGCAGATTAATTCTGTGTCTCAGAATTGCTTCCAATAGTTTCCACATTAAAGGTAAAATGATAATTCGGTACAGAGTAGGGCCCATGACAGAGCACAGTGGTAACTTGTGTGTGGAACCGGAGGATGTAGGTAGGGTTTAAAATGAGTATTTTGTGTCAGTGTTCACCCGTGAGAAGGACAGTGTGGATATAGAAATCAGGGAGAAGGACTGTCATAAAGCTAAAGAGATTAATATAGACAGAGAGGAGGTTCTGAGTGGGAGGCTTCAAAGTAGACAAAGCTCCAGGGCCAGATGATATGTATCCCAGGCTGCTGAGTGAGGCAAGCGAGGACATAGCAGGGGCACTGGCAATAATTTTCAATTCCTCTCTGGCCACAGGAGAGGCGCTGGCGGACTGGAGGATCGCCAAGGTGGTACCATTATTGAAGAAGGGAGGAAAGGATAAACCAGGAAACTACAGACCAATCAGTCTAACCTGAGTGGTTACTTGTAAAACAACTTCATTTTACCTGCAAGTATCCTTTCACGTCTCCTTTTTCCTCTCCTAATTTCCGTTTTAAGTTCCCTCTTGCACATTCTATACACCTGTGACGCTTCTGCTGTTTTGAGCCCTCGATATCTCCCACAGGCCCCCCCTTTTCTACTTATCCAACGCTGTATATCCCTCAATATACATGGTTGACTGGATTTGTTGGTCCCACCCTTTTCTTGATTGGAACATGTTGGCCGTGTACTCTCCCTATTTCCTTGTTGAATGTGTCCCACTGTTCTTTCACAGATTTACCGAAAGGTGTCTGCTCCCGATCCACTCTGGCCAAATCATATCTGATCTTATTAAAATCAGCCTTCCTCCAGTTGAGAACTTTGATCTGAGGTCCATCCATGTCCTTTTCCAGAACAGTCAAAGAGATCTAGGAGTACAGGTCCACAGATCACTGAAAGGGGCAACACAGGTGGAGAAGGTAGTCAAGAAGGCATACGGCATGCTTGCCTTCATTGGCCGGGGCATTGAGTACAAGAATTGGCAAGTCATGTTGCAGCTGTATAGAACCTTAGTTAGGCCACACTTGGAGTATAGTGTTCAATTCTGGTCGCCACACTACCAGAAGGATGTGGAGGCTTTAGAGAGGGTGCAGAAGAGATTTACCAGAATGTTGCCTGGTATGGAGGGCATAAGCTATGAGGAGCGATTGAATAAACTCGGTTTGTTCTCACTGGAACGAAGGAGGTTGAGGGGCGACCTGATAGAGGTATACAAAATTATGAGGGGCATAGACAGAGTGGATAGTCAGAGGCTTTTCCCCAGGGTAGAGGGGTCAATTACTAGGGGGCATAGGTTTAAGGTGAGAGGGGCAAAGTTTAGAGTAGATGTACGAGGCAAGTTTTTTTACGCAGAGGGGAGTGGGTGCCTGTAACTCACTACCGGAGGAGGTAGTGGAAGCAGGGACGATAGGGACATTTAAGGGGCATCTTGACAAATATATGAATAGGATGGGAATAGAAGGATACGGACCCAGGAAGTGTAGAAGATTGTAGTTTAGTCGGGCAGTATGGTCGGCACGGGCTTGGAGGGCCGAAGGGCCTGTTCCTGTGCTGTACATTTCTTTGTTCTTTGTTCTTTGTTCTTTTATCTTGCACTTAATGAATTATGATCACTGTCTGCAAAATGGTCCCCCAACGATACTTCAACCACTTGTTCAGCTTCGTTACTGAAAATGAAGCCCAAGACCGCCCCTCTCTTGTCTGTCCCTCTACGGACTGGCTTAAAATGTTCTCATGGATGCATTTTAAGAATTCCGCTCCCTCTAAACTTTCACACTATGACTACACCAGTTCATATTGGGGAAGTTGGAATCCCCCACTGATCCCACTATCACACCCCTATTACTTTGCCACTTCTCTGAAATTTGTCTACATATTTGCTCTTCTATATCTTTCGGATGGTTAGGGGACTATAGAACACTCCAGTAATGTGATTGCTCCTTTTTGGTTTTTAAGATATACCCATTTGGCTTCAGTTGAAGAGCCTTCTTAGATGCCGTCTCTCCTTACTGATGTCATTCATTCCCTGATCAAAATTGTGACACCCCCGCCCCTTTTACCTCCTGCCCGATCTCTCCTGGAGATCCTATATGCCGGAATATTGAGCTCCCAATCCTTCCCCTCTCCCAACCGTGATTCAGTGACAGCAAATACATTAAACCCGATATTCTCACTTCATCTGCCTTGTTCGTCAGACTCCCAATCTCGCTGTGATATATAATGCATACTTACAGTTTAGTGCTCAGTTAGCGGTTTGTGTGTGTGTAAGTTTTATCCTCAATGTCCCTATGATATATAATGCATATTTTACTGCTTCCTGCTCAGTTACTGGTGTGTCAGAGTGAGAGAATGTGAGTATGTGTGCGTGTGTTTTATTTTCAATGTCACTCTGTGATATATAACACATATTCTACTGCTTACTGATCAGATATTGATGAGTAAGTGTATGGTCGTGTGTGCGAGAGAGTCGGCATGAATGTGTGCGTAAGTGTGTATTACCCTCACTGTCTCTCAATGATACATAACACATATTTTACTGCTTACTTTCAGAGTGTGTGTGAGAGAGAGAGTGTGTGTGTGAGAGAGAGAGTGTGTGTGTGAGAGCGAACGTGTGTGTGTGTGGGTGTCAGTTTCCCCTCATTGTCTCAGTGATATATAATGCATATATTAGTGTCTGCTGCTCATTACTGGTATGTGAGAGCATGTGTGTGAGAGAGAGAGACAGCGCATGTGTGTGAGAATAAGCGTGCATGTGTGTGTGAAAGTGTGTATGTGTGAGAATGCGTGTGCGAGCATGTATGTGTGTTTGTGAGAGAGTGCACTTATGTGTATTTTATCCTCATTGTCTCTCTTTGATATATGATGCATATTTTACTACTTATTACTCAGATATTGTTGTGTCAGAGAGTTTGTGAGTATCAGAAAGTGTGTGAATATGAAAGAGGGTGAGAGTGTGTGAGGGACTGTGTGCAAGAGTGTGTGTCAGTCTGTGTGACATAGTGTGTGAGTGTGAGAAATAGTCTTCAGGAGTGTGAGGGGAGAGAGTATGTGTGTGCTTTACCGTCATTGTCTCTCTGTGATATATAACATATTTTACTGCTTACTGCTCAGTTACTGAAGTGTGAGAGTGGAGCGAGTGTGTTTTACCTTCAGTGTCCCTCTGTGATATATAACATATTTTACTGCTTACTGCTCAGTTACTGAAGTGTGCGAGTGGAGCGAGTGTGTTTTACATTCAGTGTCCCTCTGCGATACAAAACGCATATTTAACTGCTTAATGCTCAGTGACTTGTGTGTGTGCGTGAGAGAGCCTGTGTGTGCGTGAGAGAGCCTGGGTGTGCGTGAGAGAGCCTGGGTGTGCGTGAGAGAGCCTGGGTGTGCGTGAGAGAGCCTGGGTGTGCGTGAGAGAGCCTGTGTGTGCGTGAGAGAGCCTGGGTGTGCGTGAGAGAGCCTGGGTGTGCGTGAGAGAGCCTGTGTGTGCGTGAGAGAGCCTGGGTGTGCGTGAGAGAGCCTGGGCGTGCGAGAGAGAGCCTGGGCGTGCGAGAGAGAGCCTGGGCGTGCGTGAGAGAGCCTGAGCGTGCGTGAGAGAGCCTGAGCGTGCGTGAGAGAGCCTGAGCGTGCGTGAGAGAGCCTGAGCGTGCGTGAGAGAGCCTGAGCGTGCGTGAGAGAGCCTGAGCGTGCGTGAGAGAGCCTGAGCGTGCGTGAGAGAGCCTGAGCGTGCGTGAGAGAGCCTGAGCGTGCGTGAGAGAGCCTGAGCGTGCGTGAGAGAGCCTGAGCGTGCGTGAGAGATAGTGTTTGTATGATCGAGTGAGAGTGTGAGGATGTGTTTTGCGTCATTGTTTCGCGGTGAGATACAACAAATATTTTACAGCTTACTGCTCAGTTAATGGTGTGTAAGTGTGTGTGTGAGTGAGAGAGTGTGTGAGACTCTCAGTGAAGTATAACACATATTTTACAGCTTACTGTTCAGTTCCTGGAGTGCGGTGTGAGAGTGAGTGTGTGATAGAGAGTGTGAGCAGAAGTGTGTGCACGTGGGTGTCAGTTTTCTCCTCACTGCCTCTGTGATATATAATGCATATATTAGTGCCTGCCGTTCAGTTACAGGTATGTTTGAGAGGGTGTGAGAGAGGGAGTGGGTGTGTGAGAGAGAGAGTGGGTGTGTGAGAGAGAGAGTGGGTGTGTGAGAGAGAGAGTGGGTGTGTGAGAGAGAGAGTGGGTGTGTGAGAGAGAGAGTGGGTGTGTGAGAGAGAGAGTGGGTGTGTGAGAGAGAGAGTGGGTGTGTGAGAGAGAGAGTGGGTGTGTGAGAGAGAGAGTGGGTGTATGAGAGAGAGAGTGGGTGTGTGAGAGAGAGAGTGGGTGTGTGAGAGAGAGAGTGGGTGCGTGAGAGAGAGAGAGAGAGGGTGCGCGAGGGGGTCGGTGGGTGCGCGAGGGGGTCGGTGGGTGCGCGAGGGGGTCGGTGGGTGCGCGAGGGGGTCGGTGGGTGCGCGAGGGGGTCGGTGGGTGCGCGAGGGGGTCGGTGGGTGCGCGAGGGGGTCGGTGGGTGCGCGAGGGGGTCGGTGGGTGCGCGAGGGGGTCGGTGGGTGCGCGAGGGGGTCGGTGGGTGCGCGAGGGGGTCGGTGGGTGCGCGAGGGGGTCGGTGGGTGCGCGAGGGGGTCAAATGGTGCGCGAGGGGGTCGGTGGGTGCGCGAGGGGGTCGGTGGGTGCGCGAGGGGGTCGGTGGGTGCGCGAGGGGGTCGGTGGGTGCGCGAGGGGGTCGGTGGGTGCGCGAGGGGGTCGGTGGGTGCGCGAGGGGGTCGGTGGGTGCGCGAGGGGGTCGGTGGGTGCGCGAGGGGGTCGGTGGGTGCGCGAGGGGGTCGGTGGGTGCGCGAGGGGGTCGGTGGGTGCGCGAGGGGGTCGGTGGGTGCGCGAGGGGGTCGGTGGGTGCGCGAGGGGGTCGGTGGGTGCGCGAGGGGGTCGGTGGGTGCGCGAGGGGGTCGGTGGGTGCGCGAGGGGGTCGGTGGGTGCGCGAGGGGGTCGGTGGGTGCGCGAGGGGGTCGGTGGGTGCGCGAGGGGGTCGGTGGGTGCGCGAGGGGGTCGGTGGGTGCGCGAGGGGGTCGGTGGGTGCGCGAGGGGGTCGGAGGGTGCGCGAGGGGGTCGGTGGGTGCGCGAGGGGTTCGGTGGGTGCGCGAGGGGGTCGGTGGGTGCGCGAGGGGGTCGGTGGGTGCGCGAGGGGGTCGGTGGGTGCGCGAGGGGGTCGGTGGGTGCGCGAGGGGGTCGGTGGGTGCGCGAGGGGGTCGGTGGGTGCGCGAGGGGGTCGGAGGGTGCGCGAGGGGGTCGGTGGGTGCGCGAGGGGGTCGGTGGGTGCGCGAGGGGGTCGGTGGGTGCGCGAGGGGGTCGGTGGGTGCGCGAGGGGGTCGGTGGGTGCGCGAGGGGGTCGGTGGGTGCGCGAGGGGGTCGGTGGGTGCGCGAGGGGGTCGGTGGGTGCGCGAGGGGGTCGGTGGGTGCGCGAGGGGGTCGGTGGGTGCGCGAGGGGGTCGGTGGGTGCGCGAGGGGGTCGGTGGGTGCGCGAGGGGGTCGGTGGGTGCGCGAGGGGGTCGGTGGGTGCGCGAGGGGGTCGGTGGGTGCGCGAGGGGGTCGGTGGGTGCGCGAGGGGGTCGGTGGGTGCGCGAGGGGGTCGGTGGGTGCGCGAGGGGGTCGGTGGGTGCGCGAGGGGGTCGGTGGGTGCGCGAGGGGGTCGGTGGGTGCGCGAGGGGGTCGGTGGGTGCGCGAGGGGGTCGGTGGGTGCGCGAGGGGGTCGGTGGGTGCGCGAGGGGGTCGGTGGGTGCGCGAGGGGGTCGGTGGGTGCGCGAGGGGGTCGGTGGGGGCGCGAGGGGGTCGGTGGGGGCGCGAGGGGGTCGGTGGGGGCGCGAGGGGGTCGGTGGGGGCGCGAGGGGGTCGGTGGGGGCGCGAGGGGGGCGGTGGGGGCGCGAGAGGGGGGGTGGGGGCGCGAGAGGGGGGTGGGGGCGCGAGAGGGGGAGTGGGGGCGCGAGAGGGGGAGTGGGGGCGCGAGAGGGGGAGTGGGGGCGCGAGAGGGGGAGTGGGGGCGCGAGAGGGGGAGTGGGGGCGCGAGAGGGGGAGTGGGGGCGCGAGAGGGGGAGTGGGGGCGCGAGAGGGGGAGTGGGGGCGCGAGAGGGGGAGTGGGGGCGCGAGAGGGGGAGTGGGGGCGCGAGAGGGGGAGTGGGGGCGCGAGAGGGGGAGTGGGGGCGCGAGAGGGGGAGTGGGGGCGCGAGAGGGGGAGTGGGGGCGCGAGAGGGGGAGTGGGGGCGCGAGAGGGGGAGTGGGGGCGCGAGAGGGGGAGTGGGGGCGCGCTGAGGGGGAGTGGGGGCGCGAGAGGGGGAGTGGGGGCGCGAGAGGGGGAGTGGGGGCGCGAGAGGGGGAGTGGGGGCGCGAGAGGGGGAGTGGGGGCGCGAGAGGGGGAGTGGGGGCGCGAGAGGGGGAGTGGGTGCGCGAGAGGGGGAGTGGGTGCGCGAGAGGGGGAGTGGGTGCGCGAGAGGGGGAGTGGGTGCGCGAGAGGGGGCGTGGGTGCGCGAGAGGGGGCGTGGGTGCGCGAGAGGGGGCGTGGGTGCGCGAGAGGGGGCGTGGGTGCGCGAGAGGGGGCGTGGGTGCGCGAGAGGGGGCGTGGGTGCGCGAGAGGGGGAGTGGGTGCGCGAGAGGGGGAGTGGGTGCGCGAGAGGGGGAGTGGGTGCGCGAGAGGGGGAGTGGGTGCGCGAGAGGGGGAGTGGGTGCGCGAGAGGGGGAGTGGGTGCGCGAGGGGGGAGTGGGTGCGCGAGAGGGGGAGTGGGTGCGCGAGAGGGGGAGTGGGTGCGCGAGAGGGGGAGTGGGTGCGCGAGAGGGGGAGTGGGTGCGCGAGAGGGGGAGTGGGTGCGCGAGAGGGGGAGTGGGTGCGCGAGAGGGGGAGTGCGTGCGCGAGAGGGGGAGTGGGTGCGCGAGAGGGGGAGTGGGTGCGCGAGAGGGGGAGTGGGTGCGCGAGAGGGGGAGTGGGTGCGCGAGAGGGGGAGTGGGTGCGCGAGAGGGGGAGTGGGTGCGCGAGAGGGGGGTGGGTGCGCGAGAGGGGGGAGTGGGGGCGCGAGAGGGGGAGTGGGGGCGCGAGAGGGGGAGTGGGCGCGCGTGAGAGAGCCTGGGCGCGCGTGAGAGAGCCTGGGCGCGCGTGAGAGAGCCTGGGCGCGCGTGAGAGAGCCTGGGCGCGCGTGAGAGAGCCTGGGCGCGCGTGAGAGAGCCTGGGCGCGCGTGAGAGAGCCTGGGCGCGCGTGAGAGAGCCTGGGCGCGCGTGAGAGAGCCTGGGCGCGCGTGAGAGAGCCTGAGCGCGCGTGAGAGAGCCTGAGCGCGCGTGAGAGAGCCTGAGCGCGCGTGAGAGAGCCTGAGCGCGCGTGAGAGAGCCTGAGCGCGCGTGAGAGAGCCTGAGCGTGCGTGAGAGATAGTGTTTGTATGATCGAGTGAGAGTGTGAGGATGTGTTTTGCGTCATTGTTTCGCGGTGAGATACAACAAATATTTTACAGCTTACTGCTCAGTTAATGGTGTGTAAGTGTGTGTGTGTGTGTGTGAGAGAGTGTGTGAGATCTCTCAGTGAAGTATAACACATATTTTACAGCTTACTGTTCAGTTCCTGGAGTGCGTGTGTGTGAGTGATTGTGTGATAGAGAGTGTGAGCAGAAGTGTGTGCACGTGGGTGTCAGTTTTCTCCTCACTGCCTCTGTGATATATAATGCATATATTAGTGTCTGCCGTTCAGTTACAGGTATGTTTGAGAGGGTGTGAGAGAGGGAGTGGGTGTGTGAGAGAGGGAGTGGGTGTGTGAGAGAGGGAGTGGGTGTGTGAGAGAGGGAGTGGGTGTGTGAGAGAGGGAGTGGGTGTGTGAGAGAGGGAGTGGGTGTGTGAGAGAGGGAGTGGGTGTGTGAGAGAGGGAGTGGGTGTGTGAGGGAGGGAGTGGGTGTGTGAGGGAGGGAGTGGGTGTGTGAGGGAGGGAGTGGGTGTGTGAGAGAGGGAGTGGGTGTGTGAGAGAGGGAGTGGGTGTGTGAGAGAGGGAGTGGGTGTGTGAGGGAGTGAGCCTATGTGTATTTGACATTGTCACTATTTGATACATATAACATATTTTGCTGTTGCTGCTCAGTTACTGGTGTGTGTGTGCGAGAGAGTGAGAGTGTGTTTTACCATCACGGTCTCTGTGATATATGATGCATATTTTACTGCTTACTGCTCAGTTACTCTTGCGTCAAAGTGTGTGTGAATATCAGAGTATGTGTGAGTGTGTGCGAGAGAATGTGTCACTGTGTGCAAGAGTGTATGAGTATGAGATATAGTCTGCTTGTGAGTGTGTGTGTTTTGCCTTCATTGTCTCTGATATTTCACATATTTTACTGCTCAGTTACTGGTGTGCGAGTGTGTTTATCCTCACTATCTGGCTATCATATATAATATATTTTACTGCTTACTGCTCAGTTACCTAAGTGTGAGAGTGGAGAGAGTGTGTTTTACCCTCACTGTCCCTCTGCGATATATAACACATATTTAACTGCTTACTGCTCAGTGACTGGTGTGTGTGAGAGTCTGTGAGAGAGGGAGCAAGAGCGTGAGTGTGTGTGAGAGACAGTGTTTGCCAGAGAAATAGAGTGTGAGTGTGTGTTTTACTCTCACTGTCTCTCTGCGATATATAATTCATATTTTACCGCTCAGTTACTGGTGTGTGTGAATGAGATAGTGTACGAGTGTGTGAGAGAGAGAATGTGTGAGAGAGTGAAATATATGAGTTATAAAGCAGAGATAGACAGTGAGGGCACACTCACACTCACACTCACACTCACACTCACACTCACACTCACACTCACACCAGTAACTGAGCAATAAGCAGTGGAATATTACATTATATATCACAGAGAGACAGTGAGGTTACTGCACACACTCATGGGTCGATTGTCCCGAAAGACGTGCTGCTGGGTAATTTGGACATTCTGAATTCCCCCTCCGTGTACCCAAACAGGCGCCAGAATGTGGCGACTAGGGGATTTTCACAGGTACTTCATTGCAGTGTTAATGTAAGCCTACTTGTGACAAGAAAGTTTATGATAAGATTGATTCACAGAGGTACTGGTGTGTGAGAGTGTGTGTTTGATCCTCCATATCTCTCTGTGATATAGGACACATATTGTACTGCTTACTGTTCATTTACTGGTGAGTGAGAGTGGGTAAGTGAGAGAGTGTGAGTATTATCCTCATTGTTTCTATGATATATAACATTTTACTGCTTACTGCTCAGTTATTGTTGTGAGTGTGTGTGTGTGTGTGAGTGAGTTTGGCTGTCAGTTTTACCCTCACTGTCTTTGATATATAACACAGATATTAGTGATTGCTGCTCTGTTACTGGGGTGTGAGTTTGTATGAGATTGTGTGTGTGTGAGTGTGTGTGTCAGTGAGCCTGTGTGTATTTTCCCCCACTGTCTTTCTTTGATATATAACACATTATGTACTCTTACAGGTGTGTGTGAGTTTTACCCTCACTATGTATCTGTGATATATAACACATATTTTACTCTTACAGGTGTGTGTGTGTTTTACCCTCACTATGTATCTGTGATATATAACACATATTTTACTCACAGGTGTGTGTGTTACCCTCACTGTGTATCTGCGATATATAACACATATTTTACTCTTACAGGTGTGTGTGTAAGTTTTACTCTCACTATGTATCTGTGATATATAACACATATTTTACTCTTACAGGTATGTGTTTTACCCTCACTATGTATCTGTGATATATAACACATGTTTTACTCTTACAGGTGTGTGTGTAAGTTTTACCCTCACTATGTATCTGTGATATATAACACATATTTTACTCTTACAGGTGTGTGTGTGTTTTACCCTCACTATGTATCTGTGATATATAACACATATGTTACTCTTACAGGTGTGTGTGTGTGTTTTACCGTCACTATGTATATCTGATATATAACACATATTTTACTCTTACAGGTGTGTGTGTTTTACCCTCAATATGTATCTGTGATATATAACACATATTTTACTCTTACAGGTGTGTGTGAGTTTTACCCTCACTATGTATCTGTGATATATAACACATATTTTACTCTTACAGGTGTGTGTGTGTTTTACCCTCACTATGTATCTGTGATATATAACACATATTTTACTCACAGGTGTGTGTGTTACCCTCACTGTGTATCTGCGATATATAACACATATTTTACTCTTACAGGTGTGTGTGTAAGTTTTACTCTCACTATGTATCTGTGATATATAACACATATTTTACTCTTACAGGTATGTGTTTTACCCTCACTATGTATCTGTGATATATAACACATGTTTTACTCTTACAGGTGTGTGTGTAAGTTTTACCCTCACTATGTATCTGTGATATATAACACATATTTTACTCTTACAGGTGTGTGTGTGTTTTACCCTCACTATGTATCTGTGATATATAACACATATGTTACTCTTACAGGTGTGTGTGTGTGTTTTACCGTCACTATGTATATCTGATATATAACACATATTTTACTCTTACAGGTGTGTGTGTTTTACCCTCAATATGTATCTGTGATATATAACACATATTTTACTCTTACAGGTGTGTGTGAGTTTTACCCTCACTATGTATCTGTGATATATAACACATATTTTACTCTTACAGGTGTGTGTGTGTTTTACCCTCACTATGTATCTGTGATATATAACACCTATTTTACTCTTACAGGTGTGTGTGAGTTTTACCCTCACTATGTATCTGGGATATATAACACATATTTTACTCTTACAGGTGTGTGTGTGTTTTACCCTCACTATGTATCTGTGATTATATAACACATATTTTACTCTTACAGGTGTGAGTGTGTTTTACCCTCACTAGGTATCTGGGATATATAACACATATTTTACTCTTCAGGTGTGTGTGTGTTTTACCCTCACTATGTATTTGTGATATATAACACAGATTTTACTCTGACAGGTGTGTGTGTGAGTTTTACCCTCACTATGTATCTGTGATTATATAACACATATTTTACTCCTACAGGTGTGTGTGTGTTTTACCCTCACTATGTATCTGTGATATATAACACATATTTTACTCTTACAGGTGTGTGTGTGTTTTACCCTCACTATGTATCTGTGATATATAACACATATTTTACTCTTACAGGTGTGTGTGTGTTTTACCCGCACTATGTATCTGTGATATAGAACACATATTTTACTCTTACAGGTGTGTGTGTGTTTTACCCGCACTATGTATCTGTGATATAGAACACATATTTTACTCTTACAGGTGTGTGTGTGTGTTTTACCCGCACTATGTATCTGCGATACATAACACATATTTAACTGCTTACTGCTCAGTGATTGGTATGTGTGTGAGTGAGAGTGACTGAGTGTGTGTGAGAGAGAGAGTGTGTGAGAGAGAGAAGCAGCATCTTTGTGTGAGAGAGAGCGTAAGTGTGTGTGACAGTTGTGTGTGTGTTTTGCCCTCTTTGTTTCTCTGTGATACATCACAAATATTATACAGCTTATTGCTCAGTAAATAGCGTGTGTGTGCGTGAGATAGTATGTGTGAGAGGGAGTGAGATAATGTGCGAGATAGTGAGCATAAATGAGAGTGAGAGTGAGATGGTGTGTGTGTGAGAGGGAGTGAGTGTGTGTGAGAGGGAGTGAGTATGTGTGAGTGTGTGAGTGAGATAGTGTGCAAGAGAGAGTGTGTGTGAGAGGGAGTGAGTGAGAGTGTGTGAGTGAGATAGTGAGTGTTAGTCCGAGTGTGTGAGAGGGAGTGTGAGAGTGTGTGTGTGAGATAGTGAGTGTCAGTCCGAGTGTGTGTGAGGGAGTGAGTGTGAGTGAGAGTGTGTGAGTGAGAGGGAAGGAGTGTGACAGAGCGTGTGAGTGAGATAGTGAGTGTCAGTCCGAGTGTGTGTGAGGGAGTGAGTGTGAGTGAGAGTGTATGAGTGAGAGGGAAGGAGTGTGACAGAGCGTGCGAGTGAGATAGTGAGTGTTAGTGACAGTGTGTGTGAGGGAGTGAGTGTGAGTGAGAGTGTGTGTGAGGTAGTGTGTGTGTGAGGGAGTGAGAGTGTGTGTGAGGGAGAGTCTGTATGTGTGCGGGATAGTGAGTGTTTGTGTAGGTGTGTGAGAGAGCAACAGGGTGAAAAGTGGATGTGCTGCTGATGGGCAGCAGGGTGGCACAGTGGTTAGCACTGCTGCCTGACAGCGTCAGTGACCTGGGTTTGATTCCGACTTCGGGCGACTGTGTGGAGTTTGTACATTCTTCCGTGTCTGTTTGGGTTTCCTCCGGTTTCCTCCCACAGTCCAAAGATATGCAGGTTATGGGGTTTGGATATGCTATACTGACCCTCGGTGGGGTTACAAGGAGAGGGTGGGAGATTGGTCTTAGCGTGGCGTGGTCATTCAGAGGGTCAATGCAGACACGATGGGTTGAATGGTCTCCTTCTGCACTGTAGGGTTTCTATGAGAGAGAGAGTGTTTGTGAGTGTGTGTGACTGTGTCTGAGAGAGTGTGCAAGAGACAGAGTGTGTGTGTGTGTTACCCTCACTGTTTCTCTCTGATATGTAACAAATATTTTACTGCTCAGTAAGCAGTAAAATGTGAGACAGTGTGTGAGAGACAGCGTGAGTGTGTGATTTACCCTCACTGTCTCTCTATGGTGTATAACACATATTGTACAGCTTACTGCTCAG
This sequence comes from Scyliorhinus torazame, assembly GCF_047496885.1. NCBI lineage: Eukaryota > Metazoa > Chordata > Chondrichthyes > Carcharhiniformes > Scyliorhinidae > Scyliorhinus > Scyliorhinus torazame. Next base: position 53,210,321 of record NC_092730.1, read on the forward strand.
TTACTGCTGTGTGACTGTCTGAGTGAGCGCGTGTGAGTGAGAGAGTGAATGCATATTTTACCCTCACTGTATCTCTGTGGTATATCGCATACTTTATTGCTTACTGCTCAGTGACGTGTGTGTGTGTGTGAGAGAGAGTGTGTATGTGAGAGAGAGTGTGAGTGCATGTTTTACCCTCACTGTATCTCTGTGATATATGTCACATATTTAATTGCTTACTGCTCAGTGACTGGTGTGTGAGAGAGAGAGAGAGAGAGAGAGTGAGTGAGTGCGTGTGTATTAACCTCACTGTCTCTCTGTGATATATAATTAATATTTTATTGATTATTACTATGTTCTGGATTTGTGAGTGTCTGTGGGAGAGACAGTGCATGGGTGTGTGTGTGAGAGAGAGAGTGTATGAGAGAAAGAGTGTGAGTGAGTGTGTATAAACCTCACTGTTACTCTGTGCTCTATATAACATATTTTGCTGCTTAATGCTCAGTGATTGGTGTGTGTGTGTTTCACCCTCAGACTCTGCGATATATAATGCTTATGTAGTGCTTACTGCTAAGTTACTTGTGAGTGGACATGTGCATAAGAAAATATGAGTGTGTGTTTTACCCTCACTGTCTCTCTGTGATAGATAATGCATATTTTACTGCTTACTGTGGGAGAATGTGTGAGTGTGTTTTACCCTCACTGTCTGTGTATGATCTATGGCATATTTTACTGCTTTCTGCTCAGTTGTTGGTGTCTGAATGTGTGTGAGAGTGTGTGTTTTCCACTGTAGCTGTCTGTCTCTGTTATGGGTCATGTGTTAGCGAAAAATCAATTTGATTCTATAACTCTCTGCCTCTGTTCTGTGTGCTTGCATTTGTAGCTGTCTATCTCTGTTAGAGGATTCTGGGTTTAATCTCTATCTGTCCACCTCTCTGATGAGCATGATTTTATTGTGTTTTCTGTTCTTGTCAATATCTGTTCTGTGAGTTAATGGTGAACTTTCTGTTCAATATTGATCTTCCATTATTACTTTTAGTGATAATATTGATATAACAAATGATCTGTAGCCACGTCTCATGAAAATGACACTGTACCGTTATATCTGAGATCGTTCGAGTTAAACCAGGGACTGGTTTAGCACAGTGGGCTAAACAACTGGCTTGTAATGCATAAGAAGGCCAGCAGCGCGGGTTCAATCCCGTAACTGCCACCCTGAACAGGTGCCGGAATGTGGCGACTAGGGGCTTTTCACAGTAACTTCATTGAAGCTTACTTGTGACAAGAAGCGATTATTATTATGTATTTTGCACTAATAAAGGTGCAAAAAAAGTGCAAATGGATTACATCCACATTGATTGCTGAATCTATACCTAATTAATACTATACGGATTACTTTACAGGTGAAAAGCTGTTATCACAACAAGTTGATACAACGTGCCATGATATGGAGGGAGGGAGGACGAATTGTGGAAAATTATCCCACCTGCCCTCTTGTGTATCACTGTTGGATTGGACATGTTTATCTGGGACTTGAGGTCAATGTGAGTGTGACTGCTTCTGTTCTCTGTGACGGTGGAGTTGATGATGTGTCTGTGTCTCTGCAATGTTGGATTAATATTGTACTTACTGTCAGTTAGAAGGAGACGGCGGCACATACATTTTGCTGAGGAATCATCACCTTGTTCTTGGAACTCATTTCTTCATCTGTTGAACTAGGGGGAAGAAAGCATAGCTCTTGTAAATCAGGGTCAGATGAGGCCAATGATAGATCAATCTATTCTTTCAACTGATAATCACAGAATTTATAGTGCAAAAGGAGGTCATTCGGTCCATCGAGCCCATCTTTGTAAAGAGCGTTCCACGCCTCCACCCGTACCCAGTAACCCCACCTAACCATGTGAAATGAAATGAAAATCGCTTATTGTCACAAGTCGGCTTCAAATGAAGTTACTGTGAAAAGCACCTAGTCGCCACATTCCAGCGCCTGTTCGGGGAGGCTGGTACGGGAACTGAACCGTGCTGCTGGCCTGCACTTGGTCTGCTTTAAAAGCCAGCGATTTAGCCCAGTGTGCTAAACCAGCCCATGTGCGCTGTTGGACAGTGTTGGACACTATGTGCAATTTATCATGGCCATTCCACCTAACCCGCACATCTGACTGTGGGAGGAAACTGGAGCACCCGGAGGAAACCCACGCAGATACGGGGAGAACGTGCAGACTCCGCACAGACAGTGACGAAGCCGGGATTCGAACCTGGGACCCTAGAGCTGTGAAGCAACCGTGCTGCCCCCAATCAGTAAAAGAAAGAAAATACTCTCCAAATTCTAACCCAGAATCAGACAATAAGCCAGGCCCAGAAAGAGCTCTCCCTCCACGCCCCCCACCCCCTCACTCCAAGTCCCGGAACAAGATCGTGTTCCGCTGCGCCTCTTGCAAACAGCTCCCGATTCTCCCTGAACTCCCCCCGAGTCAGTAATGATCTCTGAGCCGCTTTGCTCACACTCCCAGATGGAGGTGCTGCTGCAATGAGAACGCTGTTTCCTCGCTGACCTGGGCGCTGACATTGACATTTCCCTCAGTTTCAACAAAGCGATTCCACTCACTGACCAAATGGAGAGTGTGGGGGGGGAGGGGCTGCGCATGCGCTCCCAATCTCAGAATGACGACAAGCAGGGGCGGGGTTACACCGGGCATGCGCACATCCCCGCCGCAATTCAGCATTGAGAATCAATGGGAATATTCCCCATTTCACTGTCATCACATGAGGAGCAAAACCTCCTATAGAGCCCGTGTTGGGGGGACTGTGTGTGTGGCTGCAAGTGGCCCTGCGCCCTCGGGCTCAACCAATCACCTTTGTAGCTGTGTGTTTGTCCCAATGAGAGATTCAATTTGCAGTCATTGCCTGCAGCTTGTTTGTTATTACACTGTCACTCAGCCCCTCAAACTCACACTTTCTGCAAACTACCATTCCACTGAACCACAGAATTACTACAGTGTGAAGGAGGCAATTCGGCCCATCGAGCCTGCAGCGACCTTCTGAAAGAGCGCCCCAGCTCCGCCCACTCGCCGCCTTATCCCCATAAACCCGTAACCCCACTGAACCGACACACCCTTGGACACAGCGGGAATTCAGCATTGCCAACCCACCTAACATGCACATCTATGGCCTGTGGGAGCAAATCGGAGCACCCGGAGGGAACCCACCCACACACACGGGGAGAACATGCAAACGCCATACAGGCAGTCACCCAATGCTAGAATTGAACCCAGGTCCCTGGCACAGTGAGGCAGCAGTGCGAACCACTGTTCCACCTCTGGCTTCACTCCCCTGGTTCACTCACTCCCCTGGTTCACTCACTCCCCTGATTCACTCGCTCCCCCGGTTCACTCAACCCACTGGTTCACTCACTCCCCTGGTTCACTCACTCCCCTGGTTCACTCACTCCCCTGGTTCACTCACTCCACTGGTTCACTCACTCCACTGGTTCACTCAACCCACTGGTTCACTCACTCCCCTGGTTCACTCACTCCCCTGGTTCACTCACTCCCCTGGTTCACTCACTCCCCCTGGTTCACTCACTCCCCCTGGTTCACTCACTCCCCCTGGTTCACTCAACCCCCCTGGTTCACTCAACCCCCCTGGTTCACTCAACCCCCCTGGTTCACACGCTCTCCTGGTTCACGCGCTCCCCTGGTTCACTCGCTCCCCTGGTTCACTCGCTCCCCTGGTTCACTCGCTCCCCTGGTTCACTCGCTCCCCTGGTTCACTCGCTCCCCTGGTTCACTCGCTCCCCTGGTTCACTCGCTCCCCTGGTTCACTCGCTCCCCTGGTTCATTCACTCCCCTGGTTCATTCACTCCCCTGGTTCATTCACTCTCCTGTTTCACTCAACCCCCTGGCTCACTCACTCTCCTGGCTCACTCACTCTCCTGGCTCACTCACTCTCCTGGCTCACTCACTCTCCTGGCTCACTCACTCTCCTGGCTCACTCACTCTCCTGGCTCACTCACTCCTCTGGTTTACTCACTCTCCTGGTTTACTCTCTATCCAAATGGACGTATTACTGAGAGGCAGCATGGTTTTGTGAAGGGGAGTTCATGTCTCACTAACTTGATAGAGTTTTCCGAAGAGGTCACAAAGATGATTGATGCAGGTAGAGCAGTGGATGTTGTCTATAATGACTTCAGCAAGGCCTTGTCAAAGGTCCCTCATGGTAGACTGGTACAAAAGGTGAAGTCACATGGTATCAGGGGTGAGCTGGCAAAGTGGATACAGAACTGGCTAGGTCATAATGGCAGAGAGTAGAAATGGAAGGATGCTTTTCTAATTGGAGTGCTGTGACTAGTGGTGTTCCGCAGGGATCAGTGCTGGGACCTTTGCTGTTCATATATATAAATGATTGGGAGGAAAATGTAACTGGTCTGATTAGTAAGTTTGCAGATGACACAAAGGTTGGTGGTATTGCGGTAGTGATGAGGACTGTCAGAGGATAAATCAGGATTTAGATTGTTTGGAGACTTAGGTGGAGAGATGACAGATGGAGTTTAATCCGGACAAATGTGAGATAATGCATTTTGGAAGGTCTAATGCAGGTAGGGAACAGACATTGAATATTAGAACTCTCAAGAGTATTGAAAGTCAGAGAGATCTAGGTGTACAGGTCCACAGGTCACTGAAAGATCAGCCATGATCTCATTGAATGGTGGAGCAGGCTCGAGGGGCCTGCTCCTAGTTCTTATGTTCTTATGAAAGGGGCAACACAGGTGGAGAAGGTAGTTAAGATGGCACACGGTATGCTTGCCTTCATTGGCCGGGGCATTGTGAATAAGAATTGGCAAGTCATGTTGCAGCTGTACATAACCTTAGTTAGGCCACACTTGGAGTATAGTGTTCAATTCTGGTCGCCACACTACTAGAAAGATGTGGAGGCTTTAGAGAGAGTGCAGAAGAGATTAACCAGGATGTTGCCTGGTATGGAGGGCATTAGCTATGAGGAGCGGTTCAATAAACTTGGTTTGTTCTCACGGGAACGGCGGAGGTTGAGGGGCGGCCTGACAGAGATAGACAAAATTATGAGGGGCACAGACAGAGTGGATAGTCAGAGGCTTTTCCCCAGGGTAGAGGGGTCAATTACTAGGGGGCATAGGTTTAAGTTGCGAGGGGCAAAGTTTAGAGTAGATGTACGAGGCAAGTCTTTTTTACACAGAGGGCAGTGGGTGCCTGGAACTAGCTGCCAGAGGAAGTGGTGGAAGCAGGGACGATAGTGACATTTAAGGGCCATCTTGACAAATACATGAATAGGATGGGAATAGAGGGATTCGGACCCAGGAAGTGTAGAAGGTTGTAGTTTAGTCGGGCAGCATGGTCGGCACAGGCTTGGAGGGACGAAGGGCCTGTTCCTGTGCTGTACTTTTTTTTGTTCACCTTTAGATTTACACACTTCTCTGGTATTACAATTCCCATGAATCACACAATCATCTGGTGAATACACTCCCTGCTTTATACATTCCCCTGTTGTACACACTACCCTGGTTTACACACACTCTGGTTTACACACCTTTTATTGTGCACATTCTCATGGTTTTACACACTCTCCTGGTTTACACTCACTAATTTTAAACACTCTCCTGGATGGAAACTCCCCTGGTTGTGAACATTCCTCTGATTTCCAGGTGCCCGGATTGTGGAAGTGCCTCCCCTCCACACAGAAAGTCCAGCTCTATGAGTTCATCCTTATCCTTGTTTCTATGTCACTCTCTATTTTTCTCTGTCTCTGTCTCAAATTTTCAATATTTCATCAGGAGTGTTATGGACACAGTGATAACACGTGTAACACTGGCCCTCACTGTGAACATTGGACACTGAGATAACACGTGTAACACTGGCCCTCACTGTGAACACTGGATACAGTGATAACACGTGTAACACTGGCCCTCACTGTGCACACTGGACACGGTGATAACACGTGTAACACTGGCCCTCACTGTGAACACTGGATACAGTGATGACACGTGTAACACTGGCCTTCACTGTGCACACTGGACACAATGACAACATGTGTAACACTGGCCCTCACTGCGAACACTGCTGCCATTTTGTGGGTGAGACGGTCACTGTCCCTCCTCCACACAGAAAGTCCGGCTCTGCGAGTCCATCTCTATTTCTTGAATTTGCTACTGGGATCAGAATGGTCAGAATCTGTGTCACTGTGAAAATCTCCACTCTCAGAGGGGGTGGGATTATTCTTTAACTGGGTGTCCCTGTTTGTTGAGTTTGGGGTTCAATGTTACCGGGCAGTGCAGGAGGATCACATCAAGCAGGAAAATCTCCACTGATAGAGAGGAGATCAATTGTATTTTCACCTTCACGAAAGGTGGGTCATCAATGAATTTAGATTTTAAAATATGACTGGCTGCTGCCGGGTATTTAGGTAAACAGAAAACTCAGAGAGTTGAACAGTAATTAAGACAGGGATTGGGAACAAGTGTTGAGAAGAGGGAGAATTCTGCCCTGGGAAATGTCATTTCCAGACCTTGTGTGTGGATGTGAATATTGTGGAAGAGAGAGTGTGTGAAAGGGGCGGGCCAAACAGGAGAAACCAACTGTGTTTGTGTGTCCGCTCTGACCAGGAGATCTCCCAATCCCTCTGGGACTAAATGGAAACATTTTTCATTCCAACAATCCCCCTGTTCCCCTCCTACTTTTCCAAGTTGGATTTCAGGGCAGTTTCGATGCTGCTTTCCAGATTTCTGTGGAAAGGTTGGGAAAATGAGAGCGATTGGGAGAGAGAGCGCGAACAGTGCATCAGTAAAACGGGTTTAAATGCAAAATGGAGCCTTCAAATCGCGTGAAACCTTTTCTACAGCAAACATTCGGGTGTGAGAGACAGGAAGGATTGATCCTGGGACACCGTGGAGCTGGAATTTGAGTGGAATTGGAGAGTTTGGGACGAGAGAAAAACACAGAGGCAGCAGCAGCCTGGAGCTGAGAGCAGGTTGTCTCCGCCCCGTCCGCTCGCTGCCTTTTAAGTTGCTCAGTGCCGCCACCAGAGGCTTCATTTCTCACCCACATTGACGGAGAGATTTTGTGCAGAGTCTCGGACATGAGCGATAGTGCAGCCGCCGAAACGGCTCCTCCAGCCGCCGCCCCAGTCAAGGCTGTCAAGAAGCAGAAGGCGGTTCCCCGGAAGAAACAAGAAGGTCCCGGGCTGGGCAAGCTGATCCTCCAGATTGTGGCGGAAAGCGGCGATCGCAAGGGGATTTCCTTACAGGCCATAAAGAAGGCGCTGCGGAGCAAAGGGGTCGATGTGGATAAACAGGGGAACAAGATCAAGCAAAGTGTCAGGAGAAATGTGGACAACGGCAGCTTGGCTCAGGTCAAGGGCACGGGCGCCTCCGGCTCCTTCAAGATCGTTAAGAAGACAACCGGGGGGAAAGTGAGAAAGACCGGAGCAGGCAAGAAACCTTCAGTGAAGAAAACAGTAGCCAAGAAATCTCTCAAGAAACCAGCAGCCAAGAAATCTCCCAAGAAACCAGCAGCCAAGAAATCTCCCAAGAAACCAGCAGCCAAGAAATCTCCCAAGAAACCAGCAGCCAAGAAATCTCCCAAGAAACCAGCAGCCAAGAAGGCGGCAACTCCCAAAAAGAGAGCGAAGAAAGCAGCCCCGAAGAAAAGGTCTCCTGTGAAAAAGACCACGGGCAGAATAAATCCGACCCAATTGAAGGCCAAGCCCAAAGTGAAATCAGTAAAGGCTAAGAAACCAGCAAAGAAGTGAAAGAAGGCGAGCAAATTGTAAACCTCTGAACCCAAAGGCTCTTCTCAGAGCCACCCACATCTCTCAGGAAAGAGCTGATCCCCCGACCAATGAATCGCTGTCCCGGTGCTGGGAGCAGATTTCAGACAGAAATGTCAATCCAGTATTGCCCCTCACTCGCTGACATGCTCTGCACCGGGCCTCTCCCCGCTCTGCACTAAAACACAGGGATGTTGCTGCCTCTTCCTAAACGGGGATGTGTCCGGGGGAACAGTCACAGTTTGTGTTAGTTTCATTATTCACAGATTCAGGGGGAGAGTCTGTAAAAGAGTTAACATGGCGGAGAAATCCCGCCTCACAACTTAAACACTACATCAGCTGGAAGGGATGCGAGTAAAATTCCCAACCCGTCTGGGAGAGGAGTTGTGTGGGGATGGAATAGGAGCTGGGGTTGAAATAGGAGCAGATAGTTGGGCTAGTTCTAGAAAGGAGTGAACTGAGGCGGGAATATTACTGACAAGTCTGGATTTAATAGATCTGCGTTTCTAACTAGCTGCTATCTGATGTTGCAGTTTGTACGTGTTGTTCAGCGCGCTCTTTTCACTTCTGTTTGGAATATAAAATGTGGGTTGGAGCAGGCAGGAGGAGGAGCTGAATGATCAAAGACATTTCACTGCTCTGTCTGTCACTCAGTCTGCTCCCCGCCTCTCTCTCTCTCAGTCAGGTCGGGGCGGGCTGTATAATAAAGGTTAGAGCAGCAGCTCGTCTCATTCAGCAGCGATTTGACTGAACAAGCATCATGTCTGGCAGAGGGAAAGGAGGCAAAGGACTGGGTAAAGGCGGAGCAAAGCGGCACCGCAAAGTGCTTCGTGATAACATCCAGGGCATCACCAAACCAGCAATCCGCCGCCTGGCTCGCCGTGGCGGCGTCAAGCGCATCTCGGGTTTGATCTATGAGGAGACTCGCGGGGTGCTGAAGGTTTTCCTGGAGAATGTGATCAGGGACGCGGTCACCTATACTGAACACGCCAAGCGCAAGACCGTCACCGCCATGGATGTGGTTTACGCTCTCAAACGCCAGGGCCGCACTCTCTATGGATTCGGCGGCTGAGGAAATCCATTTGACAATTTAACTAAATCCAAAGGCTCTTTTAAGAGCCGCCCAAATCCTCACATTGAGAGCACTGACCTTAGAATGGCAGCAGAATAACGCATTGAGCTGGTTTAGCGAGTCATAAGAGGAAACCAAGGTATCCAAGTTAAGACAGGTAGCGTTAGAGCAGGAAATCCTTTCCCATCATCGATACGTTTTCTCATTATAAGGTGACATAGATGTGTTGTACAGTCTGAAACAAAACCTTTCTCCAAAGTCAAACCTGTAACCGCACATAGTGAACACTGACATTGTAATGCGAGCGGGAATTATGTACCTGCTCGATTTTATTCAATTTATCTCTGTTGCGTCCAATCCGAGACAAAAATGGGACCAGGAATCATTGAGAAGTTTTTGATATTTACAACTTGAGATTGATTTTTGATTTTTTCGGTTTTGTTAAATATCCGTTCCTGGTCCCTGTGAAATTGGCGGGCTTTTTGAAATTGATGGCGTGTCAGTTGCAGGTCCACCAATCAGGGCCCTGATATCCTTCCCAATCATCGCTCTTTTCAAACTTGTCCACGGGTTCGGGCTGCATCCAATGAGGAGAAGTGGGCGGTCACTATAATGTCTTAAATAGGCAGCGAGAGAGCGGCGCCAGCATTCTCAGCGTGTGCGTTTCCCCCAGTTTCACATCATGGCCAGGACCAAGCAGACAGCGCGCAAATCGACCGGAGGCAAAGCTCCTCGCAAACAGCTGGCTACCAAAGCGGCCCGCAAGAGCGCTCCAGCCACGGGCGGAGTGAAGAAGCCCCATCGCTACAGACCCGGCACTGTGGCTCTGAGGGAGATCCGCCGCTACCAGAAATCCACCGAGCTGCTGATCCGCAAACTGCCCTTCCAGCGCCTGGTGCGAGAGATCGCTCAGGACTTCAAGACAGACCTGCGCTTCCAGAGCTCCGCCGTCATGGCCCTGCAGGAGGCCAGCGAGGCTTACCTGGTGGGGCTCTTTGAGGACACCAACCTGTGCGCCATCCACGCCAAGCGAGTCACCATCATGCCCAAAGACATCCAGCTGGCCCGCCGCATCCGCGGGGAACGCGCCTAAAGCCCGGATTCAGCACCACCAACAACAAAGGCTCTTTTAAGAGCCACCAAGTCTGTCAGGAAAAGAGCTTCCACATCCAGTGTTTCGATTCAGGAATTTATTTTATTTCCTTTATTTTTTTCTCCCTGCTGTCTGTTTCCTCATTCCCCTGGATCCGTTCTCAGTTGTGGGCCAGCCTGTATTTAATTTCAGCCCAATTCACTAGACTTGCGGTGATTGCTAATACAAACATCAACAATATCTCATGTAATCATCGAGACTGCACCGACCCTTCGAAAGAGTAACTTAGATTAATGGGTAGCAAGACGGGGACAGGCTGATATGGAGGGATAAAGACGAAAGAGATAATGCTGGAAAATCTCAGCACGTTTGGCAGCATGTGTTGGGAGAGAAGAGCTGACGTTTCGAGTCCAATGATAGATATGTAGATGGTGAGGTATAAACTTGCATAGATAAATGGATGGTTCGATCGATAGGTAGAAAGACCGTAAAGGGCAACTCACTCACAGAAAAGTTGCCATCACAGCAGGAGGAGGCTTGAGGGGAATTCTCACAATTTACTCTGCATCATAATGACGTTTCTCGTCTCCATATCTCAAAGAAAATTTATAGTTTATAAACGATGTTGTCAATTTTGCCGCACAGTATGTAATATCAAAACATTTTTATTGGATCTACAATTTCAGTTTCCCAGGATTTCTTACCCCAATAAACTGCTTCCATAAAAACTTTCCTGCAAATTGAGCCAGGGGTTGATAATCTGAGGCTCCGAGTATGAAGCGAGTCACACAGTAACCCACTTACAGATATAGTCATTGCAGAAATATCTACATATTAAATAGAGCGGAATCACTTGCGGATAGATTACAAGTTACAGACTTCCTTCTTTGAGGAATATTATTGAAACTAAGATAAATTCAGTTCAGACTTTTATCCCAAATAAATACCGTCAATACACATGTATCATAAATACTGAACATGTAAATAATCTGCACAGAATGCGCTGCGGATTGATATCATAAAGCGTGAAACATTTGCACATTAAGTAGCAGAGCAGAATCTGAGGGACAGACAATAGTTGGCCCTTTTTCAGATAAAGTGAGTGGCTCTGAAAAGAGCCTTTGTGTTATTAGATTAAAGAATGGTCGCTTCACTTCTTGCCGGCGCCAGCGCTGGTTTTCTTGGGCAGCAGCACGGCCTGGATATTAGGCAGCACCCCACCCTGAGCGATGGTCACCCTTCCCATCAACTTGTTGAGCTCCTCGTCGTTGCGGACGGCCAGCTGCAGGTGCCTGGGGATGATGCGGGACTTCTTGTTGTCCCGGGCCGCGTTACCGGCCAGCTCGAGGATTTCAGCGGTCAGATACTCGAGCACAGCAGCCAGATAGACCGGGGCTCCGGCCCCCACACGCTGGGCATAGTTGCCCTTTCTCAGGTGCCTGTGAACACGGCCCACCGGGAACTGCAGTCCAGCCCGGGAGGAGCGAGACTTGGCCTTGGCCCGAGCTTTACCGCCGGTCTTTCCTCTTCCAGACATTGTCCCAATCTCACAAACACTTTCACACAGAACAATTTCTGCAACATTTACTCTTTTATAAACTGACGGCTCCTCTGATTGGTCGCTGCTCAGTTCACCTTATTTGCCTATATTCTGCACCAATCAGCTCACTGGAAACAGAAGAGGGCGGGATTTACCCACAACAACCGGCAGAAGCTGAGAATTTGTCCATTTCAAAAAGCCGCCAATTTCATTGTGGGAAAGGAGCGAATTCAAATAAATGTCGTCCTTAGTCAGAGATTTCAAATCCCTTCTATTTATTTGGTTTGATTCAGCGCTTCCCGTCACCAATCACAGGCGCGGGTTTAACATTTAGTTTAAATGTGATTCATTCTCCTCTCGCTGTCTAACTGTCCCGGGCGGGAATCAATCCCTGTTCACAGCATTCCCGGAAGGAAAACGCTCCGTTTAGTCTTCAGTCAGGACCGAGTGTCCTTCACTGAAAACAGGGAGTGGGATTGAGTCCTCAGACTCTCCTTATTCCGCTCTGGAATCATCCCACTCCGGACTGTTACCCTGCGGGAATTACTGGGAATAAAATGATGGATCAATGAACATTTCAGGAATTGGGAGAAGGCTCCGTTCCCGCTAAAAACAGCTGCTAATGAGGTGATTTGGGGGCTGTGAAAATAACAGAATAATAACAGCTTTCAGCACAAAGCCAAGGCGGCGGAGTGAATTCTGCCTGAACCAATCGGAGAGCTGGAGAGAAGGAGCTACAGGTTTTGATTGGCTGACATTTTCAAGTTCCAAACTCCCGCCAATTCCAGTGCAGGAAAATCCCAAATAACGGACCGGCTCAATGTTCAGGAAACTATTTGAATCTCACACTTCGTGATCCGTTTATTGATTTTTCCATCCCAGAATCCGGGCGCTATTTTAGTAACAGATTGAATTTGTCAATCTCTTCTCTGTAACCGGCAGTAATAAGACCCCGTTCAGCAATTTAAAACGGAGCAAATCTCAGCTCACTGCAAAAGCAGAAACATCGAGATTACCAACCAACTCCTTCACACAGGCTTCACAGGGACAGAGAGAAAGGGCTGATTTCTGAGCCTCTCTCCTGAAAGCGGCCGGGAATGTTACTGGGAAGTGTGGAGAGAATCCCCGACTCTATCCAGCCGGTGGAACAGGCAGCTTTGTGTCCGGAGAATAGGGAGGGCCGGGGAGAGGCAGATCTTAAAGCGCTGCAATGGACTCAGGTCCTGTGTGTGCTCAAATCTCGCAGATTCCGTCCCCTGGGAAAACTGCGGAATAAACAGATCAACCCGAAAATAACCTCTTCATTACCGCCTTTACTCTGTTCCGAGAGCGGGAAACACGTCACCCGAGAGAAAAAATAATAATTTCCTTATGAATTTAACTCACCAGTTGTTAAACTCGGAATATGGGTATCATTAAATTTAAATAATTCCCTCCTGAAATTGTGTTTCTCCTCATTGTCCGTCACAAATGCCAGACTGGGTTTAAAATCGGCTCTCAATTCGGTTTGATTCTCTTCTGTGTGAAAGTGTCTGTGACGGGCGGGTATGAAGCCACATTCACAACATTCTGGAACGGGCCAAATCTCTATCCTCCACAAAGAGATTTCTCATCAAGTCAATGCGGGAAAAGATGGTGCAGCTTTTTCACAGAGATTGTGGGTGGCTCTTAAAAGAGCCGTTGTGTTTGGGGTGGTTTTCAGTCCTTGTGGAGTTTTACTTGGAGCTGGTGTACTTGGTCACCGCCTTTGTCCCTTCCGACACGGCGTGCTTGGCCAGTTCCCCGGGCAGCAGCAGGCGCACGGCGGTCTGGATCTCCCGGGAGCTGATGGTGTGGCGCTTGTTGTAATGGGCCAGGCGGGAAGCCTCACCCGCGATGCGCTCGAAAATATCGTTGACGAAGGAGTTCATGATGCTCATGGCCTTGGAGGAGATGCCGGTGTCGGGGTGAACCTGCTTCATCACTTTGTAGATGTAGATGGAGTAACTCTCCTTCCTCGACTTTCGCCGCTTCTTGCCGCCCTTTACTGCCGGTTTCTTAATGACTTTCTTGGCTCCCTTCTTGGAAGCTGGTTTCGATGTTGGTTTCTTCTCGTCAGCCATCGTCAATATCACCCAGAAATAAAGCAAACCCCTTCCGAGCGCTGATTAATTAGACAGAGCGTCACATCTATGCTAATGAGGAATGGGGAAAGGAATGATTGTGATTGGACATTGTGAGAATGAGGACAGCCAGTTATGTTCTGCTTATTCGACTGGAGATGTAAACAGACCAATCACATTTAGGAATTTCCACCAATCAGAAACCTTCTTACTACAAACAGGAAATACATGTCAGAAAGAATGTCTCCAGTCCCATTTTGTCAGTGTGTAAAGATTCAATGGGAAATGTCACCTAGTTGTCGGTGAGAGGGACCCTTCACCACAGAGAGAATGTGCGGGAGTGCGGGATTTACTCACTCTGTGATACAGTGTGTGTGTGGGATTTACTCACTCTCTGATACAGTGTGTGAGTGTGGGATTTACTCACTCTCTGATACAGTGTGAGTGTGGGATTTACTCACTCTGATAGTGTGAGAATGTGGGATTTACTCACTCTCTGATACAGTGTGTGTGTGTGGGATTTACTCACTCTCTGATACAGTGTGAGAGTGTGGGATTTACTCACTCTCTGATACAGTGTGTCAGTGCGGGATTTACTCACTCTCTGATACAGTGTGTGAGTGTGGGATTTACTCACTCTCTAATACAGTGTGTGAGTGTGGGATTTACTCACTCTCTGATACAGTATGTGAGTGTGGGATTTACTCACTCTCTAATACAGTGTGTGAGTGTGGGATTTACTCTCTCTGATACAGTGTGTGAGTGTGGGATTTACTCACTCTCTGATACATTGTGAGTGTGATTGTATTACTCTAGCTGAGGCCTAACCAACGTTTTTATAGTTCCAGCAGAACCTGCCTGTTCTTAAACTCTGTGCATCGGCTATTAGAGACAAGGGTACCATAGGCCTGGCATTTTAAAGCTCACGGTCGTGACCTGTGGGTGGATCTCGGGAAGGTTTCAGGAGAGTGGCGGTAATCAGGATTGCAGGAGGAATGGCCAATGGTCACGACCAGCTTTTAAAAGTGCTGGCCGTGCTGGTTGTTTGAGATTAACGGCCATCCCGCGCATGCCTGCCTTATCAAGTAGTGCGCAAGGTGGACCGGCTCCTCCTGATGTCAGTGCACAGTCCCAGGCCAGTTATTTTCAGCAAATTCTGGAGTCCTCCCACCGGAGGCGGCGCCAGAGCGCAGGTCACACGCCCCGTATGCTGACATCACGTGTTCTGGGCCCGAGAGAGATTCCTCCATTTTGCAGCTGCCAGCAGTGCTGGAGTGAACTCCAGGGCCTCTGGTGAACAACCCATGAAGAAGCTGAAAACAGGAACAAAGCAGCACAATGATGATTATTTGAGGGGTGGGTTTATAAATTGTGCCACTGTAATCAGGAGTCAAATTTCCTTGGTGTTACATGCAGGGAATTAGTCGTGGTGCACATTGGTACCAACGACATAGGTAGGAAAAGGGGTGTGGAGGTAATAAACAAGTTTCGGGAGTTAGGCTGGAAGTTGAAAGCCAGGACAGACAGAGTTGTCATCTCTGGTTTGTTGCCGGTGCCACGTGATAGCGAGGCTAGGAATAGGGAGAGAGTGCAGTTGAACACATGGCTGCAGGAATGGTGTAGGAGGGAGGGCTTCAGGTATTTGGATAATTGGAGCACATTCTGGGGAAGGTGGGACCTGTACAAGCAGGACGGGTTGCATCTGACCCAGAGGGGCACCAATATCCTGGGAGGGAGGTTTGCTAGTACTCTTCGGGAGGGTTAAAACTAATTTGGCAGGGGAATGGGAACCGGATTTGTAGTCCAGCAACTAAGGTAGCCGATATTCAGGATGCCAAAGCTTGTAATGAGGCAGTGGGGAAGGGAACACTGACAAAGGAGAGTATTTGCAGGCACGGAGATGGGTTGAAGTGTGTATACTTCAACGCAAGAAGCATCAGGAATAAGGTGGGTGAACTTAAGGCATGGATCGGTACTTGGGACTACGATGTGGTGGCCATCACGGAAACCTGGATAGAAGAGGGGCAGAAATGGTTGTTGGAGGTCCCTGGTTATAGATGTTTCAATAAGATTAGGGAGGGTGGTAAAAGAGGTGGGGGGGGGGGGTGGCATTATTAATTAGAGATAGTATAACAGCTGCAGAAAGACAGTTTGAGGAGTATCACCCTATTGAGGTAGTATGGGTTGAAGTCAGAAATAGGAAAGGAGCAGTCACCTTGTTAGGAGTTTTCTATAGGCCCCCCAATAGTAGCAGAGATGTGGAGGAACAGATTGGGAAACAGATTTTGGAAAGGTGCAGAAGTCATAGGGTAGTAGTCATGGGCGACTTTAACTTCCCAAATATTGAGTGGAAACTCTTTAGATCAAATAGTTTGGATGGGGTGGTGTTTGTGCAGTGTGTCCAGGAAGCTTTTCTAACACAGTATGTAGGTTGTCCAACCAGAGGAGGGGCAATATTGGATTTAGTACTGGGTAATGAACCAGGGCAAGTGATAGATTTGTTAGTGGGGGAGCATTTTGGAGATAGTGACCACAATTCTGTGACTTTCACTTTAGTAATGGAGAGGGATAGGTACGTGCAACAGGGCTAGGTTTACAATTGGGGGAAGGGTAAATACGATGTTGTCAGACAAGAATTGAAGTGCATAAGTTGGGAACATAGGCTGGCAGGGAAGGACACAAGTGAAATGTGGAACTTGTTCAAGGAACAGGTGCTACGTGTCCTTGATATGTATGTCCCTGTCAGGCAGGGAAGAGATGGTCGAGTGAGGGAACCATGGTTGACAAGAGAGGTTGAATGTCTTGTTAAGAGGAAAAAGGTGACTTATGTAAGGCTGAGGAAACAAGGTTCAGACAGGGCATTGGAGGGATACAAGATAGCCAGGAGGGAACTGAAGAAAGGGATTAGGAGAGCTAAGAGAGGGCATGAACAATCTTTGGCGGGTAGGATCAAGGAAAACCCCAAGGCCTTTTACACATATGTGAGAAATATGAGAATGACTAGAGCGAGGGTAGGTCCGATCAAGGACAGTAGCGGGAGATTGTGTATTGAGTCTGAAGAGATAGGAGAGGTCTTGAATGAGTACTTTTCTTCTGTATTTACAAATGAGAGGGGCGATATTGTTGGAGAGGACAGTGTGAAACAGATTGGTAAGCTCAAGGAAATACTTGTTAGGAAGGAAGATGTGTTGGGATGTGTTTTTGAAAAACTTGAGGTTAGGCAAGTCCCCCGGGCCTGACGGGATATATCCAAGGATTCTATGGGAAGTAAGAGATGAAATTGCAGAGCCGTTGGCAATGATCTTTTCGTCCTCACTGTCAACAGGGGTGGTACCAGGGGATTGGAGAGTGGCGAATGTCGTGCCCCTGTTCAAAAAAGGAACTAGGGATAACCCTGGGAATTACAGGCCAGTTAGTCTTACTTCGGTGGTAGGCAAAGTAATGGAAAGGGTACTGAAGGATAGGATTTCTGAGCATCTGGAAAGACACTGCTTGATTAGGGATAGTCAGCACGGATTTGTGAGGGGTAGGTCTTGCCTTACAAATCTTATTGAATTCTTTGAGGAGGTGACCAAGCATGTGGATGAAGGTAAAGCAGTGGATGTAGTGTACATGGATTTTAGTAAGGCATTTGATAAAGTTCCCCATGGTAGGCTTCTGCACAAAGTAAGGAGGCATGGGATAGTGGGAAATTTGGCCAGTTGGATAACGAACTGGCTAACCGATAGAAGTCAGAGAGTGGTGGTGGATGGCAAATATTCAGCCTGGATCCCAGTTACCAGTGGTGTACCGCAGGGAACAGTTCTGGGTCCTCTGCTGTTTGTGATTTTCATTAATGACTTGGATGAGGGAGTTGAAGGGTGGGTCAGTAAATTTGCAGACGATACGAAGATTGGTGGAGTTGTGGATAGTAAGGAGGGCTGTTGTCGGCTGCAAAGAGACATAGATAGGATGCAGAGCTGGGCTGAGAAGTGGCAGATGGAGTTTAACCGTGAAAAGTGTGAGGTTGTCCATTTTGGAAGGACAAATATGAATGCGGAATACAGGGTTAACGGTAGAGTTCTTGGCATTGTGGAGGAGCAGAGAGACCTTGGGGTCTATGTTCATACATCTTTGAAAGTTGCCACTCAAGTGGATAGAGCTGTGAAGAAGGCCTATGGTGTGCTCGCGTTCATTAACAGAGGGATTGAATTTAAGAGCCATGAGGTAATGATGCAGCTGTACAAAACTTTGGTAAGGCCACATTTGGAGTACTGTGTACAGTTCTGGTCGCCTCATTTTAGGTAGGATGTGGAAGCTCTGGAAAAGGTGCAAAGAAGATTTACCAGGATGTTGCCTGGAATGGAGAGTAGGTCTTACGAGGAAAGGTTGAGGGTGCTAGGCCTTTTCTCATTAGAGCGGAGAAGGATGAGGGGCGACTTGATAGAGGTTTATAAGATGATCAGGGGAATAGATAGAGTAGACAGTCAGAGACTTTTTCCCCAGGTGGAACACACCATTACAAGGGGACATAAATTTAAGGTGAAAGGTGGAAGATATAGGAGGGATATCAGAGGTAGGTTCTTTACCCAGAGAGTAGTGGGGGCATGGAATGCACTGCCTGTGGAAGTAGTTGAGTCGGAAACATTAGGGACCTTCAAGCAGCTGTTGGATAGGTACATGGATTACGGGAAAATGATATAGTGTAGATTTATTTGTTCTTAAGGGCAGCACAGTAGCATTGTGGATAGCACAATTGCTTCACAGATCCAGGGTCCCAGGTTCGATTCCAGCTTGGGTTATTGTCTGTGCGGAGTCTGCACGTCCTCCCCGTGTCTGCGTGGGTTTCCTCCGAGTGCTCCGGTTTCCTCCCACAGTCCAAAGATGTGCGGGTTAGGTGAATTGGCCAATGATAAATTGCCCTTAATGTCCAAATTGCCCTTGGTGTTGGGTGGAGGTGTTGAGTTTGGGTCGGGTGCTCTTTCCAAGAGCTGGTGCAGACTCAAAGGGCCGAATGGCCTCCTTCTGCACTGTAAATTCAATGATAATCTATGATTAATCTAGGACAAAGGTTCGGCACAACATCGTGGGCCGAAGGGCCTGTTCTGTGCTGTATTTTCTATGTTCTATGTTCTATTACTGGCAAATGAATGTTTAAACCTCAAATTGTCAAAGACATATGACGACTAAGTGTGGCGAGTTCAAGGACAAACCTCTGTAATATTTTTTCAATGGATGCAGTGAGAGATCTTCAATCATCAGCTGAAGTCATTTTCAGAAATGTAACATTGAATAACAAAGCAAGTGAGATCGTGGGGACCAAGCAGGCTCACCTGTCACATTAAAGTCAAGTGAAAATGGTGGGTCGCGAAGATCAGCCGGCGATGGTCGCAAAGGCCGCCCAGCGTGGGTCCCGAAGGATGGCCGGTTGGTAAAACTGGGACCCGAGTTAAAAAGTTTGATCCACACTGCCATAGGCTTCCTTACCCATTGTATCCAGCTGCTCTGCTACCTTAAGGTACTGGTGTACATGCACACCAAGATCCCTCGGGTCCTTCGTGCCTCCCAGCGTCCTGCCATTTATCATGTATTCTCTTGTCTTGTTTGTCCTGCCCAAGTGCATCTCTTCCAGATTGAATTCCGTTTGCCACTGATCAGTCCATCTGTGTCCTCCTGTATTCGGAGGCTATCCTCCTCAATATTTACCACCCCACCAAATTTCATATTAGCAGCAAACTTACTGATCAACCCTCCTATATTCATATCTAAAGCATTTGTATCAACCACAAACAGCAAGGGCCTCAACACTGATCCCTGTGGGAAACCACTGGACACGATCTTCCAATCAGAGGCTAGGGGCTGGTTTAGCACAGTGGACTAAACAGCTGGCATGTAATGCAGAACAATGCCAGCCGCGAAGGTTCAATTCCCGTACCGGCCTCCCCGAACTGGTGCCGGAATGTGGCAACTTGGTGCTTTTCACAGTAACTTCATTGAAGCCTACTTGTGACAATAAGCAATTATTATTATTATTAGAAAGACACTCCTCCACCAACAGCCTCTGCTTCCTGCCACTCAGCAATTTTGGATCCAATTTGCCAAATTTCCTTCAGTCCCTGGGGCATGTGTCTTCACATCAGTCAGCCATGTGGGACCTGATGAAAAGCCTTGCTGAAGTCCAAGTAGATTACGTCAAATGCATTTCACTCATCGACACACCTGTTCACCTCTTCGAAAAATTCAATCAAGTTGGTCAGACATCTCCTCCCCTTAACCAAACCACGCTGACCTTTTAATATCTGCCTCTACAAATGCAGATTAATTCTGTGTCTCAGATTTGCTTCCAATAGTTTCCCCACCACACAGGTTAGACTGACTGGCCTGCAGTTTCCTGTTTTATCCTTTCCTCCCTTCTTCAATAATGGTACCACATTGGCGATCCTCCAGTCCGCCAGCGCCTCTCCTGTGGCCAGAGAGGAATTGAAAATCATTGCCAGTGTCCCTGCTATTTCCTCGCTTGCCTCACTCATCAGCCTGGGATACATTTCATCTGGCCCTGGAGCTTTGTCTACTTTGAAGCCTCCCACTCAGAACCTCCTCTCTGTCTATATTAATCTCTTTAATATTATTACAATACTTCTCCCTGATTTCTATACCCACACTGTCCTTCTCACGGGTGAACAAGTTTGCACTGAGTGCTGAATTTGGTGCATTTTGAGTGCTATAGTAAGAGTTTGGTGACCGAGGGAGTATAAGGCTTCACTTTTATCTAAAGTTTAGTCTTTCTTTTATTTAGTTAATTAACTTAAAAGTTGCTGTTTGGTTTAGAAGAAGGTGAATTTTCAATCAGCTTTAAACAGGCTTCTACTTGTAGGCACTTGCAGCTGGAGCTTGTTAATTAGTAAATTGGATTAGGCCAGTTTTCAGAGGCTAGATTTACAGTATAAAAGTGATCCCCTACAGTGCAGACTTTGTTTGCACTGAGTGCTGAATTTGGTGCATTTTGAGTGCCATAGTAAGACTTTGGTGACCGAGGGAGTGCTGAATTTGGTGCATTTTGAGTGCTATAGTAAGAGTTTGGTGACCGAGGGAGTGCTGACTTTGGTGCATTTTGAGTGCTATAGTAAGAGTTTGGTGACCGAGGGAGTTAGGTGAGGAGGGAGTAAGGTGCTCCTTTCATTATGTTTCTGACATTTCCGCAAAGAGTGAGAAGAGAGCCAGGAGTTTACAGAAAGTGTAGCTGACTGGGAGCAGTGTCGGAGGGCGGAGATCTAGTTAGTCCACACAGCAGCTATATTCAGTCAGGTAAGAGGGGATGGAGGCTAGGCCAGTTGCATGCTCCTCCTGTAGGATGTGGGTGCTGAGGGATACCACCGATGTCCGCGCTGACTATACCAGCGGGAAGTGCACCCAACTCCAGCTCCTCAAAGACCGTGTTAGGGAACTGGAGCTGAAGATGGATGAACTTCGGATCATCCGGGAGGCAGAGGGGGTGATTGAGAAGAGTTACAGGGAGGTAACCACACCCAAGGTACAGGACAAGAATAGCTGGGTTACCATCAGGGAGAAAAAAACAAACAGGCAGACAGTACAGGGATCCCTCGTGGCCGTTCCCCTTCAAAACAAGTATACCATTTTAGATGCTGTTGGGGGGGATGACCTACCGGGGGAAGGCCCTAGCGGCCAGGTCTCTGGCACTGAGTCTGGCTCTGGGGCTCAGAAGGGAAGGGGGGAGAATAGAAAAGCAATAGTTGTAGGAGATTCAATGGTTAGGGGAATAGATAGGAGATTCTGTGGTTGCGAGCGAGACTCCCGGAAGGTATGTTGCCTCCCGGGTGCCAGGGTCAGGATGTCTCGGATCGTGTTTTCAGGATCCTAAAGGGGGAGGGCGAGCAGCCAGAAGTCGTGGTGCACATTGGTACCAACGACATAGGTAGGAAACGGTGTGTGGAGGTAATAAACAAGTTTAGGGAGTTAGGCTGGAAGTTAAAAGCCAGGACAGACAGAGTTGTCATCTCTGGTTTGTTGCCGGTGCCACGTGATAGCGAGGCTAGGAATAGGGAGAGAGTGCAGTTGAACACGTGGCTGCAGGAATGGTGTAGGAGGGAGGGCTTCAGGTATTTGGATACTTGGAGCGCATTCTGGGGAAGGTGGGACCTGTACAAGCAGGACTGGTTGCATCTGAACCAGAGGGACACCAATATCCTGGGAGGGAGATTTTCTAGTACTCTTCGGGAGGGTTTAAACTAATTTGGCAGGGGAATGGGAACCGGATTTGTAGTCCAGCAACTAAGGTAGCCGATATTCAGGACGCCAAAGTGTGGAATGAGGCAGTGGGGAAGGGAACACTGACAAAGGAGAGTACTTGCAGGCACGGAGATGGGTTGAAGTGTGTATACTTCAACGCAAGAAGCATAAGGAATAAGGTGGGTGAGCTTTAGGCATGGATCAGTACTTGGGAGTACGATGTGGTGGCCATCACGGAAACTTGGATAGAAGAGGGGCAGAAATGGTTATTGGAGGTCCCTGGTTATAGATGTTTCAATACGATTAGGGAGGGTGGTAAAAGAGGTGGGGGGGTGGCACTGTTAATTGGAGATAGTATAACAGCTGCAGAAAGGCAGTTCGAGGAGTATCACCCTAATGAGGTAGTATGGGTTGAAGTCTGAAATAGGAAAGGAGCAGTCACCTTGTTAGGAGTTTTCTATAGGCCCCCCAATAGGAGCAGAGATGTGGAGGAACAGATTGGGAAACAGATTTGGAAAGGTGCAGAAGTCACAGGGTAGTAGTCATGGGTGACGTTATCTTCCCAAACATTGAGTGGAAACTCTTTAGATCAAATAGTTTGGATGGGGTGGTGTTTGTGCAGTGTGTCCAGGAAGCTTTTCTAACACAGTATGTAGATTGTCCGACCAGAGGAGGGGCAATATTGGATTTAGTACTTGGTAATGAACCAGGGCAAGTGATAGATTTGTTAGTGGGGGAGCATTTTGGAGATAGTGACCACAATTCTGTGACTTTCACTTTAGTAACGGAGAGGGATAGGTGCGTGCAACAGGGCAAGGTTTACAATTGGGGGAAGGGTAAATACGATGTTGTCAGACAAGAATTGAAGTGCATAAGTTGGGAACATAGGCTGGCAGGGAAGGACACAAGTGAAATGTGGAACTTGTTCAAGGAACAGGTGCTACGTGTCCTTGATATGTATGTCCCTGTCAGGCAGGGAAGAGATGGTCGAGTGAGGAAACCATGGTTGACAAGAGAGGTTGAATGTCTTGTTAAGAGGAAAAGGGAGACTTATGTAAGGCTGAGGAAACAAGGTTCAGACAGGGCATTGGAGGGATACAAGATAGCCAGGAGGGAACTGAAGAAAGGGATTAGGAGAGCTAAGAGAGGGCATGAACAATCTTTGGTGGGTAGGATCAAGGAAAACCTCAAGGCCTTTTACACATATGTGAGAAATATGAGGATGACTAGAGCGAGGGTAGGTCCGATCAAGGACAGTAGCGGGAGATTGTGTATTGAGTCTGAAGAGATAGGAGAGGTCTTGAACGAGTACTTTTCTTCTGTATTTACAAATGAGAGGGGCCATATTGATGGAGAGGACAGTGTGAAACAGACTGGTAAGCTCGAGGAAATACTTGTTAGGAAGGAAGATGTGTTGGGCATTTTGAAAAACTTGAGGATAGACAAGTCCCCCGGGCCTGACGGAACATATCCAAGGATTCTATGGGAAGCAAGAGATGAAATTGCAGCGCCGTTGGCAATGCTCTTTTCATCCTCACTGTCAACAGGGGTAGTACCAGGGGATTGGAGAGTGGCGAATGTCGTGCCCCTGTTCAAAAAGGGACTAGGGTTAACCCTGGGAATTACAGGCCAGTTAGTCTTACTTCGGTGGTAGGCAAAGTAATGGAAAGGGTACTGAAGGATAGGATTTCTGAGCATCTGGAAAGACACTGCTTGATTAGGGATAGTCAGCACGGATTTGTGAGGGGTAGGTCTTGCCTTACAAATCTTATTGAATTCTTTGAGGAGGTGACCAAGCAAGTGGATGAAGGTAAAGCAGTGGATGTAGTGTACATGGATTTTAGTAAGGCATTTGATAAGGTTCCCCATGGTAGGCTTCTGCAGAAAGTAAGGAGGCATGGGATAGTGGGAAATTTGGCCAGTTGGATAACGAACTGGCTAACTAATAGAAGTCAGAGAGTGGTGGTGGATGGCAAATATTCAGCCTGGATTCCAGTTACCAGTGGCGTACCGCAGGGATCAGTTCTGGGTCCTCTGCTGTTTGTAATTTTCATTAATGACTTGGATGAGGGAGTTGAAGGGTGGCTCAGTAAATTTGCAGACGATACGAAGATTGGTGGAGTTGTGGATAGTAAGGAGGGCTGTTGTCGGCTGCAAAGAGACATAGATAGGATGCAGAGCTTGGCTGAGAAGTGGCAGATGGAGTTTAACCCTGAAAAGTGTGAGGTTGTCCATTTTGGAAGGACAAATATGAATGCGGAATACAGGGTTAACGGTAGAGTTCTTGGCAATGTGGAGGAGCAGAGAGATCTTGGGGTCTACATTCATACATCTTTGAAAGTTGCCACTCAAGTGGATAGAGCTGTGAAGAAGGCCTATGGTGTGCTCGCGTTCATTAACAGAGGGATTGAATTTAAGAGCCGTGAGGTGATGATGCAGCTGTACAAAACTTTGGTAAGGCCACATTTGGAGTACTGTGTACAGTTCTGGTCACCTCATTTTAGGAAGGATGTGGAAGCTTTGGAAAAGGTGCAAAGAAGATTTACCAGGATGTTACCTGGAATGGAGAGTAGGTCTTACGAGGAAAGGTTGAGGGTGCTAGGCCTTTTCTCATTAGAACGGAGAAGGATGAGGGGCGACTTGATAGAGGTTTATAAGATGATCAGGGGAATAGATAGAGTAGACAGTCAGAGACTTTTTCCCCGGGTGGAACAAACCATTACAAAGTGACATAAATTTAAGGTGAAAGTTGGAAGATATAGGAGGGATATCAGAGGTAGGTTCTTTACCCAGAGAGTAGTGGGGGCATGGAATGCACTGCCTGTGGAAGTAGTTGAGTCGGAAACATTAGGGACCTTCAAGCAGCTATTGGATAGGTACATGGATTACGGTAAAATGATATAGTGTAGATTTATTTGTTCTTAAGGGCAGCACGGTAGCATTGTGGATAGCACAATTGCTTCACAGCTCCAGGGTCCCAGGTTCGATTCCGGCTTGGGTCACTGTCTGTGCGGAGTCTGCACGTCCTCCCCGTGTCTGCGTGAGTTTCCTCCGGGTGCTCCGGTTTCCTCCCACAGTCCAAAGATGTGCAGGATGGGTGGATTGGCCATGATAAATTGTCCTTAGTGTCCAAAATTGTCTTTGGTGTTGGGTGGGGGTGTTGGGTTTGGGTGGGGTGCTCTTTCCAAGAGCCGGTGCAGACTCAGGGGGCCGAATGGCCTCCTTCTGCACTGTAATCTCAATGATAATCTATGATTAATCTAGGACAAAGGTTCAGCACAACATCGTGGGCCGAAGGGCCTGTTCTGTGCTGTATTTTCTATGTTCTATGTTAACCCTGACACAAAGTACCCATTTCGAACCCCACCTACATTCCCCGGCTCCACACACAAGTTACCACTGTGATCCATGATGGGTCTTACTGTGCCCCAAGTTATCATTTTACCCTTAATGTACTTGTAGAACAACTTAACAACTTTATTTTACCTGCCAGTATCCTTTCAGTATCTGGTGCGACCGCATTTGGAGTATTGCGTGCAATTTTGGTCGCCGCATTATCGGAAGGATGTGGAAGCATTGGAAAGGGTGCAGAGGAGATTCACCAGCATGTTGCCTGGTATGGAGGGAAGATCTTATGAGGAAAGGCTGAGGGACAGCTGAGGCTGTTTTCGTTTGAGATAAGAAGGTTAAGAGGTGACTTAATATAGGCATACAATAGGGCAGCACAGTGGCGCAGTGGGTTAGCCCTGCTGCCTCACGGCGCTGAGGTCCCAGGTTCGATCCTGGCTCTGGGTCACTGTCCGTGTGGAGTTTGCACATTCTCCCCATGTTTGCATGGGTTTCGCGCCCACAACCGAAAGATGTGCAGGGTAGGTGGATTGGCCCCACCAAATTGCCCCTTAATTGGAAAAAATGAATAGGGTACATTTAAAAAAAAAAAAATTTTTTTTTTTTTTTAATTGAGGCATACAAGATGATCAGAGGATTGGATAGGGTGGACAGTGAGAGCCTCTTTCCTTGGATGGTGATGTCTAGCACGAGGGGACTTAGATTTGAATTGAGGGGAGATAGATATAGGACAGATGTCAGAGGTAGATTCTTTACTCAGAGAGTAGTAAGGGCGTGGAGTGCCCTGCCTGCAACAGTGGTGGACTCGCCAACACTAAGGGCATTCAAATGGTCATTGGATAGACTTATGGATGATAAGGGAAGTGTAGATGGGCTTTAGAGTGGTTTCACAGGTCGGCACAACATCGAGGGCTGAAGGGCCTGTACTGCGCTGTAATGTTCTATGTTCATGTCTCCTTTTTGCTCTCCTCATTTCCGTTTTAAGTCCCCTCTTGCACATTCTGCACACCTCTAGCACTTCTGCTGTTTTGAGCCCTTGATATCTGCCACAAGCCTCCCCTTTTAGAAGATAAGACATAGGAGTGGAAGTAAGGCCATTCGGCCCATCGAGCCCACTCCACCATTTAATCATGGCTGATTTCAACTCCATTTATCCGCTCTCTCTCCATAGCCCTTAATTCCTTGAGAAATCAAGAATTTATCAACTTCTGTCTTAAAGACACTCAACGTCCCGGCCTCCACCACCCTCTGTGGCAATGAATTCCACAGACCCACCACTCTTTGGCTGAAGAAATTTCTCCTCATCTCTGTTCTAAAGTGACTCCCTTTTATTCTAAGGCTGTGCCCCCGGGTCCTAGTCTCCCCTGCTAATGGAAACAACTTCCCTACATCCACCCTATCTAAGCCATTCATTATCTTGTAAGTTTCTATTAGATCTCCCCTCAACCTCCTAAACTCCAATGAATATAATCCCAGGATCCTCAGACGTTCATCGTATGTTAGGCCTACCATTCCTGGGATCATCCGTGTGAATCTCCGATGGACCCGCTCCAGTGCCAGTATGTCCTTCCTGAGGTGTGGGGCCCAAAATTGCTCACAGTATTCTAAATGGGGCCTAACTAATGCTTTATAAAGCTTCAGAAGTACATCCCTGCTTTTATATTCCAAGCCTCTTGAGATGAATGACAACATTGCATTTGCTTTCTTAATTACGGACTCAACCTGCAACCTTTCTACTTATCCAACGCTGTATATCCCTCAATATACATGGTTGACTGGATTTGTTGGTCCCACCCGTTTCTTGATTGGAACATGTTGGCCGTGTACTCTCCCTATTTCCTTGTTGAATGTGTCCCACTGTTCTGTCACAGATTTACCGAATGGTGTCTGCTCCCTATCAACTCTGGCCAAATCATATCTGATCTTATTAAAATCAGCCTTCCTCCATTTGTGAACTTTGATCTCAGGTCCATCCATCTCCTTTTCCAGAACTATCTTGAATTTAATGAAGTTATGATCACTGTCTGCAAAATGCTCCCCCAACGATACTTCAACCACTTGTCCAGCTTCGTTACTGAAAGTGAAGCCCAAGACCGCTCCTCTCTTGTCTGTCCCTCTACGTACTGGCTTAAAACGTTCTCATGGGTGCATTTTAAGAATTACGCTCCCTCTAAACCGTTCACACTATGACTACCCCAGTTCATATTGAGGAAGTTGCGATCCCCCACTGTTCCCACTATCACAACCCTATTACTTTTCCACTTCTCTGTAATTTGCCTCCATATTCACTCTTCTATTTTTCTCAGATGGTTAGGGGGCCAATGGAACACTCCAGCAATGTGATTGCTCCTTTTTGGTTTTTAAGTTCTACCCATTTGTCTTCAGTATAGTTCTAATATCTGGGCACCGCAAGGCTGCCTACTTAGCCCCTTACTATCCTCCCTGTACACACACGACTGCCTGGCAAAATTTTGTTCCAACCCCATCTACAAGTTTGCTGACGATACGATCATAGTGGGCCGGATCGCGAATAATGACGAGTCAGAATACAGGAAGGAGATCGAGAACCTAGTGGAGTGGTGCAGCGACAACAACCTCTCCCTCAATGCCAGCAAATCTAAAGAGCCGGTCATTGACTTCAGAAAGCTAAGAACTGGACACACCACTGTCAGCATCGATGAGGCCGAGGTGGAGATTGTTAGCAGTTTCAAATTCCTCATGGTTCACATCTCCAAAAATCTGTCCTGGTCCACCCACATCGACGCTACCACCAAGAAATCTCAACAGGGCCTTTATTTCCTCAGCAAACTAAGGAAATTCGGCATGTCCACATTAACTCTTACCAACTTTTACAGATGCACCATAGAAAGCATCCTAGCTGCTGCATCACGGCCTGGTATGGCAACCCCTCGGCCCAAAACCGCAAGACACTTCAGAGAGTCGTGAACACAGCCCAGTCCATCACACGAACCTGCCTCCCATCCATTCACTCCATCTACAACTCCCGGTGCCTGGGGAAAGCAGCAAGCACAATCAAAGACCCCTCCCACCCGGCTTACTCACTCTTCCAACTTCTTCCATCGGGCAGCAGATACAAAAGTCTGGGAACACGCACAAACAAACTCAAAAACAGCTTCTTCCCCACTGTTACCAGACTCCTAAACGACCCTCTTATGGACTGACCTCATGAACACTACACCCTGTATGCTTCACCCGATGCCGGTGTCTATGTAGTTAAATTGTGTACCTTGTGTTGCCCTATTATGTATTTCCTTTTATTTCCTTTTCTTTTCATGTACTTGATGATATGTTGAGCTGCTCGCAGAAAAATATTTTTCACTGTACCTCGGTCCACGTGACAATGAACAAAATCCAATCCAGTTGAAGAGCTTTCTAAGATGTCATCTCTCCTTACTGCTGTAATTCATTCTCTGATCAAAATTGTGACAGTGCCTCTTCTTTTACCTCCTGCCCTATCTCTGCTGGAGATCCTGTATCCTGGAATATTGAGCTTCTAATCCTTCCCTTCTCCCAACCGTGATTCAGTGACAGCAAATACATCATAACCCCATGTTCTCACTTCATCTGCCTTGTTCGTCAGACTCCCAATCTCGCTGTGATATAGAACGCATACTTACTGTTTACTGCTAAGTTAGTGTGTGTGAGTTTTATCCTCAATGTCTCTGTGATATATAATGCATATTTTACTGCTTCCTGCTCAGTTACTGGTGTGTCAGAGTGAGAGAATGTGAGTGTGTGTGCGTGTGTTTTATTTTCAATGTCACTCTGTGATATATAACACGTATTTTACTGCTTACTGATCAGTTATTGATGAGTGAGTGTGTGTGAGTGACCGTATTAATGTGTGTGAAAGTGTGTATTACCCTCACTGTCTCTCTTTGATACAGAACACATATTTTACTGCTTACTGCGCAGGTCCTGGTGTGAGTGTGCGTGAGAGAATGTGTGTGAGAGAGAGGGCATGTGTGAGAGGGCGAGCGCGCGTGCATGAGGGCGAGCGCGCGTGCGTGAGGGCGAGCGCGCGTGCGTGAGGGCGAGCGCGCGTGCGCGAGGGCGAGCGCGCGTGCGCGAGGGCGAGCGCGCGTGCGTGAGGGCGAGCGCGCGTGCGCGAGTGCGCGTGTGTGTGTGTGGGGGCGCGTGTGTGTGTGTGGGGGCGCGTGTGTGTGTGGGGGTGCGTGTGTGTGTGTGGGGGCGCGCGTGTGTGGGGGCGCGCGTGTGTGTGGGGGCGCGCGTGTGTGTGGGGGCGCGCGTGTGTGTGGGGGCATGCGTGTGTGTGTGTGGGGGGGGCGCGTGTGTGTGTGGGGGCGGGCGTGTGTGTGGGGGCGCGTGTGTGTGTGGGGGCGCGTGTGTGTGTGGGGGCGCGTGTGTGTGTGGGGGCGCGTGTGTGTGTGGGGGCGCGTGTGTGTGTGGGGGCGCGTGTGTGTGTGGGGGCGCGCGTGTGTGTGGGGGCGCGTGTGTGTGTGGGGGCGCGTGTGTGTGTGGGGGCGCTTGTGTTTGTGGGGGCGTGCGTGTGTGTGTGTGGGGGCGTGCGTGTGTGTGTGGGGGGGGCGCGCGTGTGTGTGTGGGGGGGGCGCGCGTGTGTGTGGGGGGGGTGTGTGTGGGGGGGCGCGCGTGTGTGTGGGGGGGCGCGTGTGGGGGAGCGCGCGCGCGCGTGTTGGGGTGCGCGTGTGTGGGGGGGCGCGCGTGTGGGGGAGCGCGCGTGTGGGGGAGCGCGCGTGTGGGGGAGCGCGCGCGTGGGGGAGCGCGCGCGTGTGGGGTGGGGAGGGGGGGGGCGTGCGCGCGCGTGTGGGGGAGCGCGCGCGTGGGGGGAGCGTGCGCGTGTGGAGGAGCGCGCGCGTGTGGGGGGGGCGTGGGGGCGCGCGCGTGGGTGTGCGCGCGTGTGGGGGGGGCGCGCGCGCGTGTGGGGGGGGGCGCGCGCGCGCGCGTGTGGGGGGGGGCGCGCGTGTGTGGGGGGGCGTGTGTGTGGGGGGGCGTGTGTGTGGGGGGCGTGTGTGGGGGGGGCGTGTGTGGGGGGGGCGGGCGTGTGTGGGGGGGGCGGGCGTGTGTGGGGGGGGCGGGCGTGTGTGGGGGGGGCGGGCGTGTGTGGGGGGGGCGGGCGTGTGTGGGGGGGGCGGGCGTGTGTGGGGGGGGCGGGCGTGTGTGGGGGGGGCGGGCGTGTGTGGGGGGGGCGGGCGTGTGTGGGGGGGGCGGGCGTGTGTGGGGGGGGCGGGCGTGTGTGGGGGGGGCGGGCGTGTGTGGGGGGGGCGGGCGTGTGTGGGGGGGGCGGGCGTGTGTGGGGGGGGCGGGCGTGTGTGGGGGGGGCGGGCGTGTGTGGGGGGGGCGGGCGTGTGTGGGGGGGGCGGGCGTGTGTGGGGGGGGCGGGCGTGTGTGGGGGGGGCGGGCGTGTGTGGGGGGGGCGGGCGTGTGTGGGGGGGGCGGGCGTGTGTGGGGGGGGCGGGCGTGTGTGGGGGGGGCGGGCGTGTGTGGGGGGGGCGGGCGTGTGTGGGGGGGGCGGGCGTGTGTGGGGGGGGCGGGCGTGTGTGGGGGGGGCGGGCGTGTGTGTGGGGGCGGGCGTGTGTGTGGGGGCGGGCGTGTGTGTGGGGGCGGGCGTGTGTGTGGGGGCGGGCGTGTGTGTGGGGGCGGGCGTGTGTGTGGGGGCGGGCGTGTGTGTGGGGGCGGGCGTGTGTGTGGGGGCGGGCGTGTGTGTGGGGGCGGGCGTGTGTGTGGGGGCGGGCGTGTGTGTGGGGGCGGGCGTGTGTGTGGGGGCGGGCGTGTGTGTGGGGGCGGGCGTGTGTGTGGGGGCGGGCGTGTGTGTGGGGGCGGGCGTGTGTGTGGGGGCGGGCGTGTGTGTGGGGGCGGGCGTGTGTGTGGGGGCGGGCGTGTGTGTGGGGGCGGGCGTGTGTGGGGGCGGGCGTGTGTGGGGGGGGCGGGCGTGTGTGGGGGGGCGTGTGTGGGGGGGGGGCGGGCGTGTGTGGGGGGGGGCGGGCGTGTGTGGGGGGGGGGGGCGGGCGTGTGTGGGGGGGGCGGGCGTGTGTGGGGGGGGCGGGCGTGTGTGGGGGGGCGGGCGTGTGTGGGGGGGCGGGCGTGTGTGGGGGGGCGGGCGTGTGTGGGGGGGCGGGCGTGTGTGGGGGGGCGGGCGTGTGTGGGGGGGCGGGCGTGTGTGGGGGGGCGGGCGTGTGTGGGGGGGCGGGCGTGTGTGGGGGGGCGGGCGTGTGTGGGGGGGCGGGCGTGTGTGGGGGGGCGGGCGTGTGTGGGGGGGCGGGCGTGTGTGGGGGGGCGGGCGTGTGTGGGGGGGCGGGCGTGTGTGGGGGGGCGGGCGTGTGTGGGGGGGCGGGCGTGTGTGGGGGGGCGGGCGTGTGTGGGGGGGCGGGCGTGTGTGGGGGGGCGGGCGTGTGTGGGGGGGCGGGCGTGTGTGGGGGGGCGGGCGTGTGTGGGGGGGCGGGCGTGTGTGGGGGGGCGGGCGTGTGTGGGGGGGCGGGCGTGTGTGGGGGGGCGGGCGTGTGTGGGGGGGCGGGCGTGTGTGGGGGGGCGGGCGTGTGTGTGGGGGCGGGCGTGTGTGTGGGGGCGGGCGTGTGTGTGGGGGCGGGCGTGTGTGTGGGGGCGTGTGTGTGTGTGGGGGCGTGTATGTGTGGGGGCGTGTATGTGTGGGGGCGTGTGGGGAGGCGTGTGTGGGGGCGTGTGTGTGTGGGGGGGGCGTGTGTGTGTGTGGGGGCGTGTGTGTGTGTGGGGGCGTGTGTGTGTGTGAGCATGTTTGCATTTTACCCTCTTTATCTCTCTTTGATATATTACACATATTTTACTGTTCCTGCCCAGTTACTGGTGTGTGTGAGAGAGTGTGAGCATGTGTTTTACCATCATTGTCTCTCTATGATAGATGATGCATATTTTACTGCTAATTACTCAGGAACTGTTGTGTCAGAGAGTGAGAGTATCAGGTGTGTGAATATGAAAGAGTGCGAGTGTGTGAGGGAGCGTGTGCAAGTGAGTGTGTCAGTCTGTGTGAGGGAGTGTGAGAAATAGTCAGCATGAGTGTGTGTGTGGGGAGTGAGTGTGTGTTTTACCTTCATTGTCTCTCTGTGATATATAACATATTTTACTGCTCAGTCACAGGTGTGTGAGAGTGTTTTATCCTCACTGTCTGTCTATCGGAAATAACATATTTCGCTGCTTACTGCTCAGTAACTGGTGTGTGTGTGTGAGAGAGAGTGTGTGTGTGGGGAGAGTGCGTGTGAGCGTGTTTTGTACCCTTACTGTCCCTCTGCGAAATCAGCAAGAAGTCTTGCTGGAGAGGGATAGGGCCATACGGCAGGGCAAGGTTTATAATTGGGGGAGGGGGGACCTTCCGGTTGCGGCTATGTGGAGCTAAGTCGCACATTCGGCGGCTCCCGCAAAAACGGACTTTTGGGTTCTTTTCAGGGCCCCCAATCTGCGGATTCTGGGCCTCCCGGAGGGGACGGACATGGGGGCCTATGTGGTCACCATGTTGAACTCGCTGATGGGAGCGGGGTCCTTCCAGGGGCCCCTGGAGCTGGAAGGGGCCCATAGAGTACTGGCGAGGAGGCCCAAGGCTAACGAGCCTCCGCGGGCGGTGCTGGTGCGGTTCCATCGGTTCGTCGATCGGGAGTGTGTGTTCAGGTGGGCCAAGAAGGAGAGGAGCAGCAGGTGGGAGAACGCGGAGGTTCGGATATATCAGGACTGGAGTGCGGAGGTGGCGAAGAAGAGGGCCGGGTAGAATCGAGCGAAGGCGGTGCTGCACAGGAAGGGGGTGAAGTTTGGCATGTTACAGCCGGAGCGACTGTGGGTTACCTACAAGGACCGGCACCACTACTTGAAATGAAATGAAATGAAAATCGCTTATTGTCACAAGTAGGCTTCAAAGAAGTTACTGTGAAAAGCCTCTAGCCGCTACATTCCTGCGCCTGTTTGGGGAGGCTGTTACTGGAATCGAACCGTGCTGCTGGCCTGCCTTGGTCTGCTTTCAAAGCCAGCGATTTAGCCCTGTGCTAAACAGCCCCATTGAGTCTCCGGAGGAGGTGTGGGCCTTTGTTCAGGCCGAGATGTTGGACACAGATTGAGTGTCGGGATGGGCGATTGGGGACTATGGTTGATATGCTATGTTTATTTTTGTTTTGAGGGGGGGGGCTTTTGTATTGCTCCGGGTTTCTTTTTCTTTGTGTTTTTTCTCTTTTGGGTCGGAGAAGGTGGCTGGGGCGGGTTGGGCACTGTTTTGGTTGGGTTGGTCGGGGGGGGCTCTTGAAGGTGAGATGGGGCCTTGCGGGGGAGGGGGAGGCCCGAGTCAGGGGTGAGGGGACAGGGCCTGTAAAAGGAGCTGCGTCAGAGGTGGCGGGGCCTGGTAGGTGGAAAGCGCGGGCTTTTTCCCATGCTGAAGACTGGAGGGGGCGGGGCCGGGGCAGGGAAGCGAGGGTTGTTTCCCACGCTTAGAACAGAAGGGGGAGGGGGAGAGCCTATGGATGGGGACGGGAGAGGAGGGTGTGCCACACAATGGGAGGAGTCGAAGGAGAGGCGGGAATGGCCGGGATCAGCAGGCGTCAGATGACTTGCGGAAGTGCAATGGGGGGAGTAAATCGGCTAGGATGGGTCCTAGCCGGGGGGTGTGGGGGGTTGGGCGTGGGGGAATCGAGTTGCTGCTGCTATGGTCAAGGAGGAGCTGGAGCGAGTGGGGGGGGGGGGGGGGGGGTCGAGGCGGGGGTATGCCGCTGTGGGGAACGGGCCGGGTGTGGGGTGCGGGCGCGTGGCTGGCCGAGGAGGGGGTCATGGCTAGTCGGCGGGGGAGGCGGGTAGCTCCCTGATCCGGCTGATAACCTGGAATGTAAGGGGACTGAATGGGCCGGTTAAGCGGGCCCGCGTGTTCGCTCACCTGAAGGGGCTCAAGGCGGATGTGGTTATGCTTCAGGAGACACACCTGAAGGTGGCAGACCAAGTAAGATTGAGGAAAGGGTGGGTAGGTCAGGTGTTTCACTCGGGGCTGGATGCCAAAAATCGAGGGGTGGTGATCTTGGTGGGAAAGAAGGTGTCATTTGAGACGTCGAGCATTGTGGCAGATAATGGCGGGTTTTATGCGGCGTATGTTGGGTCGGATCCCAGACTTGGAAGTGGGGGGCCTGATAATGGGGGAGACTTTAACACGGTGCTGGACCCGGCACTGGATCGCTCCAGGTCTAGGACGGGTAGGAAGCCGGCGGCGGCTAGAGTGCTGAGGGGGGTTTATGGACCAGATGGGAGGGGTGGACCCTTGGGGATTTGCAAGGCCGGGGGCTAGGGAATTTTCATTCTTCTCACATGTCCATAAGGGTTATTCCCAAATCGACTTTTTCACCTTGAGTAGGGCGTTGATAGCGAGAGTAGAGGATACTCAGTATTCGGCAATAGCCATTTCGGACCACGCCCCGCATTGGGTGGACTTGGAGATGGGGGAGGAGAGGGACCAGCGCCCGCTGTGGCGCTTGGAGGTGGGGCTGTTGGCGGACGAGGAGGTGAGCGAGCGGGTCCGAGGAAGTATAGAGAGGTACCTGGAGACCAACGCCAACGGGGAGGTCCGAGTGGGGATGGTATGGGAGGCACTGAAGGCGGTGGTGAGGGGAGAGCTGAACTCCATTAGGGCCCACAAGGAGCAGAGGGAGTGGGGGGAGAGGCTGGTTTGGGAGATGGTGAGGGTAGACAGGAGGTATGCGGAGGAGCCCGAGGAAGGATTGTTGAGGAAGAGGCGCAGCCTCCAGGCCGAATTCGACCTGGTGACCACCAGGAAGGCGGAGGTGCCGTGGAGGAAGGCCCAGGGGGCGATTTACGAGTATGGGGAAAAGACAAGACGGATGCTGGCGCATCAGCTTCATAAGCGGGATGCAGCGAGGGAGATCGGGGAAGTTAAGGTCCGGTGGGGGGGTGTGGAGTGGAGCTGGCATCACTGGGGGTCTTCAGGGACTTCTACGAGGAATTGTACCAATCCGAGCCCCCACGGGAGGAGGGAGGGATGGGCCGCTTCCTGGACTAATTGAGGTTTCCAAAGGTGGAAGAGGGACTGGTGGTGGGATTGGGGGCCCCAATTGGGCTGGAGGAGCTGATCAAAGGGATAGGAAGCATGCAGGCGGGGTAGGCACCGGGGCCGGATGGTTTCCCGGTCCAATTCTATAAAAAATAGATGGACCTGTTGGGCCCGCTGTTAGTTAGGACCTTCAATGAGGCAAAGGAGGGGGGGGGCCTTGCCCCCTACGATGTCCCGGGCACTGATCTCCTTGATCCTGAAGCGGGACAAGGATCCCCTGCAGTGTGGGTCTTACAGACCGATTTCCTTTCTAAATGTAGATGCCAAGGTGCTGGCGAAGGTCTTAGCCACGAGGATTGAGGATTGTGTGCCGCAGATAATCCATGAAGACCAGACGGGGTTTGTGAAGGGGAGACAGTTGAACGCGAGTGTGCGGAGGCTTTTGAACGTTATCATGATGCCTGCCAGGGAGGGGGAGGCGGAGATAGTGGTCGCGATGGATGCTGAGAAAGCCTTCGATAGGGTAGAGTGGGGGTAACTGTGGGAGGTGCTGAAGAGGTTCGGGTTTGGTGAGGGGGTTGTCAGGTGGGTTAGGCTGTTGTATGAGGTCCTGATGGCGAGTGTGGCCACAAACAGGAAGAGGTCCGAGTACTTTCAGTTGCACCGAGGGACGAGACAGGGGTGTCCCCTATCCCCCCTGCTCTTCGCACTGGCGATTGAACCCCTGGCTTTGGCACTGAAGGAGTCAAGGAACTGGAGGGAGTTGGTGCGGGGTGGGGAGGAGCATAGGGTGTCACTTTATGCAGACGACCTGCTGCTGTATGTGGTGGACCCGGTGGGAGGAATGCCGGAGGTAATGAGGATTCTTAGGGAATTCAGGGACTCTTCGGGGTACAACCTCAACATGGGGAAGAGCGAGCTGTTCGTACTTCATCCAGGGGACCAGGAGAGGGGGATTGGCGAGCTCCCACTAAAAAAGGCGGAGAGGAGCTTCAGGTATCTGGGAGTCCAGGTGGCCAGGAGCTGGGGGGCCCTGCATAGGCTTAACTTTACAAGGCTGGTAGAGCAAATGGAGGAGGAGTTCAAGAGGTGGGACACGTTGCCGCTGTCCTTGGCGGGTAGGGTGCAGTCAATCAAAATGATGGTGCTCCCAAGATTTTCGTTCCTGTTCCAGTGCCTCCCCGTGTTTATCCCAAAGGTTTTTTTCAGGCGGGTTAACAGGAGTATAATGGGGTTTGTGTGGGCGCGAGAGACTCCGAGGGTGAGAAGGGTGTTCCTGGAGCGGAGTAGAGATAGGGGGCACTGGCGCTGCCCAACCTCTGTGGATACCACTGGGCCGCCAATGCGACAATGGTGCACAAGTGGGTGATGGAGGGGGCCACATGGAAGAGGCTGGAGACGGCACCTTGTGTGGGTACTAGTCTGGGGGCGCTGGCAACGGCACCGCTGCCGCTCCCTCCAAGGAGGTATACCACAAGCCCGGTGGTGGTGGCTGCCCTCAAAATTTGGGGGCAGTGGAGGCAGCACAGGGGGAAAGTGGGGGCCTTGGCGGGGACCCCATTACGGGGGAACCACTGGTTCGCCCCAGGAAGAACAGGTGGAGGGTTTGCGGGGTGGCACAGGGC
Source organism: Scyliorhinus torazame (assembly GCF_047496885.1). Lineage (NCBI taxonomy): Eukaryota > Metazoa > Chordata > Chondrichthyes > Carcharhiniformes > Scyliorhinidae > Scyliorhinus > Scyliorhinus torazame. The sequence continues at coordinate 53,247,100 of NC_092730.1, forward strand.
AGAGATACGAAAGTTGGGGGACCTGTTTTGTGGGCGGGAAGTTCGCGAGCCTGGGTGAGCTGGAGGAGAAGTACGGGCTCTCCCCGGGGAACACCTTCAGGTACTTACAGGTAAGGGTGTTTGCCAGACGGCAGGTGGTGGAATTCCCGCAGCTACGGCCACACACAGTACAGGACAGGGTGCTCTCGGGGTGTGGGGGGGAGTGGGGAAGATCTCGGAAACTTACCAGGTGATGCAGGAGGAGGAGGAGGCCTCGGTGGTGGAGGTAATAGGTAAGTGGGAGGAGGAGTTGGGAGAGGAAATTGAGGCAGGGATGTGGGCAGACGCCCTGGGGAGGGTGAACTGTTCCTCATCGTGCACGAGGCTCAGTCTCATACAGTTTAAGGTGCTGCACAGGGCACACACACCGGGACAAGGATGAGTCAGTTTTTTTGGGGGGAGGACAGGCGTGTTAGGTGCTCAGGGAGCCCAGCAAACCACACCCATATGTTCTGGCATTGCCCAGTGCTGGAGGAATTTTGGAAGGGCGTAGCGAGGACGGTGTCGAGGGTGAAATTCGCCTTGAGAGGGTCGGTACAAGGGTACTTTAGGCAGTGGCAACCGTTCTTAGACTTCCTGGCAGAGCGGTAGACATTGGTCAATGGCAGCAGCAACTCGCTGGGGGGGAGGGGGTCACTTTATTTTTTGTTTTTGTTATTTACACTGGAGGGTCTGAGGGGTTGTATATACTTGTTGTATTAAGTCAGGGTGTCAATGTTAATTTATTATTTATGTACAGGGCGGGAGGGGGATATGGAGGGTTGTTTTTCTGGACTGTGTCTTGTACTTAACCCTGTTGGGTTTCTTTTTCATTTTGTTATTGATATTTTATGAAAACCTTTAACAAAATCTTTTATTTTTAAAAAATAATTGTGGGAGGGGTAATGATGATGCGATTAGGCAAGAATTAGGAAGCATAAGATGGGAACAGAAACTGTCAGGGAAAAGCACAAATGAAAAGTGGAGCTTGGTCAAGGAACAAATACTGTGTGTCCTTGATAGGTATGTCCCTGTCTGGCAGGGAGCAAATGCCCGTGAGAGGGGACCATGGTTCACAAAAGAGGTTGAATGTCTTGTCAAGAGGAAAAAGGAAGCGTATGTAAGGATGAGAAAACAAGGTTCAGTAGGGTAGCTTGAGGGTTAGAAAGTAGCAAGGAATGAGCTTAAAAAAGGGCTTAGGAGAGCTAGGAGGGGGCATGAGAAGTCCTTGGCAGGTCGGATCAAGGAAAACCCCAAGGCTTTTTACTCTTATGTGAGAAATAAAAGAATGACCAGGGTCAGGTTAGGGCCGGTCAAGGACAGTAGTGGGACCTTCTGCGTGGCGTCATAAGAGATAGGAGAGGGCCGCACGGTAGCATTGTGGGTAGCACAATTGCTTCACAGCTCCAGGGTCCCAGGTTCGATTCCGGCTTGGGTCACTGTCTGTGCGGAGTCTGCACATCCTCCCCGTGTGCGCGTGGGTTTCCTCCGGGTGCTGCGGTTTCCTCCCACAGTCCAAAGATGTGCAGGTTAGGTGGATTGGCCATAATAAATTGCCCTTCATGTCCAAAATTGCCCTTAGTGTTGGGTGGGGTTACTGGGTTATGGGGATAGGATGGAGGTGTTGACATTGGATGGGGTGCCCTTTCCAAGAGCTGGTGCGGACTCGATGGGCCGAATGGCCTCCTTCTGCACTGTAAATTCTATGAGAGGCGTTGAATTAATACTTTTCTTCAGTGTTCACCGAGGAGAGGGGCTATGTTTTTGAGGATGTGTGTGTGAGACAGGCGGGTAGGCTGGAGGAGGTAGATGATCTGAGGGAAGATTTATGAGCAATTTTGAAAAATCTGAGGGGCGACATGTCCCCTGGGCCAGATGGGTTATATCCTCGGTTTCTTTGGGAGGCATGGGATGAGATTGCAGAGCCTTTGGCTTTGATCTTTGGGTCCTCACAGTCCACGGGGATAGTGCCAGAGGACTGGAAAGTGGCGAATGTTGTTCCTCTGTTCAAACAAGGCAATAGGAATGACCCGAGTAATTATAGGCCGGTTAGTCTTACTTCGCTTTTCAATCAGCTTTAAACAAAGCTTCTACTTGTAGGCACTTGCAGCTGGAGCTTGTTAATTAGTTAATTGGATTAGGCCAGTTTTCAGAGGCTAGATTCACAGTATAAAAGTGATGCCTTACAGTGCAGACTTTGTTTGCACTGAGTGCTGAATTTGGTGCATTTGAGTGCGATAGTGAGAGTTTGGTGACTGAGGGAGTGCTGAATTTGGTGCATTTGAGTGCTATAGTGAGAGTTTGGTGACTGAGGGAGTGCTGAATTTGGTGCATTTGAGTGCTATAGTGAGAGTTTGGTGACTGAGGGAGTGCTGAATTTGGTGCATTTGAGTGCTATAGTGAGAGTTTGGTGACTGAGGGAGTTAGGTGAGGAGGGAGTAAAGTGCTCCTTTCATTTTGTTTCCGACATTTCCGCAAAGAGTGAGAAGAGAGCCAGGAGTTTACAGAGAGTGCAGCTGACTGGGAGCAGAGTCGGAGGGCGGAGATCCATTTGGTCCACAGGGCAGCTATATTCTGTAAGGTAAGAGGGGATGGAGGCTAGGCCAGTAGCATGCTCCTCCTGTAGGATGTGGGTGGTGAGGGATACCACCGATGTCCGCGCTGACTATACCTGCGGGAAGTGCACCCAACTCCAGCTCCTCAAAGACCGTGTTAGGGAACTGGAGCTGAAGCTGGATGAACTTTGAGTCATCTGGGAGGCAGAGGGGGTGATAGAGAAGAGTTACAGGGAGGTAACCACACCCAAGGTACAGGACAAGAATAGCTGGGTTACAGTCAGGGGGAAAAAAACAAACAGGCAGACAGTGCAGGGATCCCTCGTGGCCGTTCCCCTTCAAAACAAGTATACCGTTTTGGATGCTGTTGGGGGGGATGACCTACCGGGGGAAGGCCCTAGCGGCCAGGTCTCTGGCACTGAGTCTGGCTCTGGGGCTCAGAAGGGAAGGGGGGAGAATAGAAAAGCAATAGTTGTAGGAGATTCAATGGTTAGGGGAATAGATAGGAGATTCTGTGGTCGCGAGCGAGACTCCCGGAAGGTATGTTGCCTCCCGGTTGCCAGGGCCAGGGATGTCTCGGATCGTGTCTTCAGGATCCTTAAGGGGGAGGGGGAGCAGCCAGAAGTCGTGGTGCACATTGGTACCAACGACATAGGTAGGAAAAGGGGTGTGGAGGTAATAAACAAGTTTAGGGAGTTAGGCTGGAAGTTGAAAGCCAGGACAGACAGAGTTGTCATCTCTGGTTTGTTGCCGGTGCCACGTGATAGCGAGGCTAGGAATAGGGAGAGAGTGCAGTTGAACACGTGGCTGCAGGAATGGTGTAGGAGGGAGGGCTTCAGGTATTTGGATAATTGGAGCGCATTCTGGGGAAGGTGGGACCTGTACAAGCAGGACGGGTTGCATCTGAACCAGAGGGGCACCAATATCCTGGGAGGGAGGTTTGCTAGTACTCTTCGGGAGGGTTTAAACTAATTTGGCAGGGGAATGGGAACCGGATTTGTAGTCCAGCAACTAAGGTAGCCGATATTCAGGACGCCAAAGCATGTAATGAGGCAGTGGGGAAGGGAACACTGACAAAGGAGAGTATTTGCAGGCACGGAGATGGGTTGAAGTGTGTATACTTCAACGCAAGAAGCATCAGGAATAAGGTGGGTGAACTTAAGGCATGGATCGGTACTTGGGACTACGATGTGGTGGCCATCACGGAAACTTGGATAGAAGAGGGGCAGAAATGGTTGTTGGAGGTCCCTGGTTATAGATGTTTCAATAAGATTAGGGAGGGTGGTAAAAGAGGTGGGGGTGGCATTATTAATTAGAGATAGTATAACAGCTGCAGAAAGGCAGTTCGAGGAGTATCACCCTATTGAGGTAGTATGGGTTGAAGTCAGAAATAGGAAAGGAGCAGTCACCTTGTTAGGAGTTTTCTATAGGCCCCCCAATAGTAGCAGAGATGTGGAGGAACAGATTGGGAAACAGATTTTGGAAAGGTGCAGAAGTCATAGGGTAGTAGTCATGGGCGACTTTGAAGTCAGAAATAGGAAAGGAGCAGTCACCTTGTTAGGAGTTTTCTATAGGCCACGCAATAGTATCAGAGATGTGGAGGAACAGATTTTGGAAAGGTGCAGAAGTCACAGGGTAGTAGTCATGGGTGACGTTAACTTCCCAAACATTGATTGGAAACTCTTTAGATCAAATAGTTTGGATGGGGTGGTGTTTGTGCAGTGTGTCCAGGAAGCTTTTCTAACACAGTATGTAGATTGTCCGACCAGAGGAGGGGCAATATTGGATTTAGTACTTGGTAATGAACCAGGGCAAGTGATAGATCTGTTAGTGGGGGAGCATTTTGGAGATAGTGACCACAATTCTGTGACTTTCACTTTAGTAATGATGAGGGATAGGTGCGTGCAACAGGGCAAGTTTTACAATTGGGGGAAGGGTAAATACGATGTTGTCAGACAAGAATTGAAGTGTATAAGTTGGGAACATAGGCTGTCAGGGTAGGACACAAGTGAAATGTGGAACATGTTCAAGGAACAGGTACTACGTGTCCTTGATATGTGTCAGATAATTAAAGGTGCTATATTTAAATGCGCGCAGTGTACGGAACAAGGTAGATGAGCTTGTGTCCCAGATTGTGACTGGCAGGTATGATGTGGTAGGCATCACAGAGACATGGTTGCAGGGGGTTCAGGACTGGCATTTAAACATCCAGGGATTCACAACCTATTGAAAAGACAGAGAGATGGGCAGAGGGGGCGGGGTTGCCTTGTTAATTAGGAATGAAATTAAATCAATCACACTAAACGACATAGGGTCAGATGATGTGGAGTCTGTGTGGGTAGAGTTGAGGAACCACAAAGGCAAAAAAACCATAATGGGAGTTATGTACAGGCCTCCTAACAGTGGTCAGGACCGGGGGCACAAAATGCACCACGAAATAGAAAGTGCATGTCAGAAAGGCAAGGTCACAGTGATCATGGGGGACTTCCATATGCAGGTGGACTGGGTAAATAATGCTGCCAGTGGACCCAAGGAAAGGGAATTCATTGAATGTTTACAGGAGGGCTTTTTGGAACAGCTTGTGATGGAGCCCACGAGGGAACAGGCCATTCTGGGCTTAGCGTTATGTAATGAGCCAGACTTGATTAAAGATCTTAAAGTAAGGGGGCACTTAGGAGGCAGTGATCATAACATGGTAGAATTAAGTCTGCAATTTGAAAGAAAGAAGGTAGAATCAGATGTAAAGGTGTTACAGGTAAATAAAGGTAACTACAGGGGCATGAGGAGGAACTGACGAAAATCGACTGGGAGCAGAGCCTAGTGGGAAAGACAGTAGAACAGCAATGGCAGGAGTTTCTGGGAGTAATTGAGGACACAGTACAGAGGTTCATCACAAAGAAAAGAAAGGTTATCAGAGGGGGGGTTAGGCAGCCATGGCTGACAAAAGAAGTTAGGGAATGCATCAAAGCAAAAGAGAAAGCCTATAATGTGGCACAGAGTCGTGGGAAGTCAGAAGATTGGGAAGGCTACAAAAACAAACAGAGGATAACAAAGAGAGAAATAAGGAAAGAGAGAATCAAATATGGAGGTAGGCTAGCCAGTAACATTAGGAATGATAGTAAAAGTTTCTTTAAATACATTAAAAACAAACGGGAGGCAAAAGTTGACATTGGGCCACTCCAAAATGACGCTGATAATTTTGTGATGGGAGACAAGGAAATAGCTGAGGAACTAAATAAGTACTTTGCGTCAGTCTTCACAGTAGAAGACATGAGTAATATCCCAACAATTCCGGAGAGTCAGGGGGCAGAGTTGAATATGGTAGCCATCACAATGGAGAAAGTGCTAGAGAAACTAAGAGGTCTAAAAATTGATAAATCTCCAGGCCCAGATGGGCTACATCCTAGAGTTCTAAAGGAGAGATAGCTGAAGAAATAGTGGAGGCGTTAGTTATGATCTTTCAAAAGTCACTGGAGTCAGGGAAAGTCCAGAGGATTGGAAAATCGCTGTTGTAACCCCCCTGTTCAAGAAGGGAACAAGGAAAAGGATAGAAACTTATAGGCCAATTAGCCTAACCTCGGTTGTTAGCCAGTTTCTAGTATCCATTGTTAAGGATGAGATTTCTAAATTCTTGGAAGTGCAGGGTCGGATTAGGACAAGTCAGCATGGATTTAGTAAGGGGAGGTCGTGCCTAACAAACCTGTTAGAGTTCTTTGAAGAGATAACAAATAGGTTAGACCAAGGAGAGCCAATGGATGTTATCTATCTTGACTTCTAAAAGGCCTTTGATAAGGTGCCTCATGGGAGACTGCTGAGTAAAATAAGGGCCCATGGTATTCGAGGCAAGGTACTAACATGGATTGACGATTGGCTGTCAGGCAGAAGGCAGAGAGTTGGGATAAAAGTTTCTTTTTCGGAATGGCAACCGGTGACTAGTGGTGTCCCGCAGGGTTCAGTGTTGGGGCCACAGCTGTTCTCTTTATATATTAACAATCTAGATGACGGGACTGAGGGCATTCTGGCTAAGTTTGCTGATGATACAAAGATAGGTGGAGGGGCAGGTAGTATGGAGGAGGTGGGGAGGCTGCAGAAAGATTTAGACAGTTTAGGAGAGTGGTCCAAGAAACGGCTGATGAAATTCAACGTGGCAAGTGCGAGGTCTTGCATTTTGGAAAAAAGAATAGAGGCATGGACTATTTTCTAAACGGTGACAAAATTCACGATGCTGAAGTGCAAAGTGACTTGGGAGTCCTAGTCCAGGATTCTCTAAAGGTAAACTTGCAGGTTGAGTACGTAATTAAGAAAGCAAATGCAATGTTGTCATTCATCTCAAGAGGCTTGGAATATAAAAGCAGGGAAAGCTTTATAAAGCATTAGTTAGGCCCTATTTAGAATACTGTGAGCAATTTTGGGCCCCACACCTCAGGAAGGACATACTGGCACTGGAGCGGGTCCAGCAGAGATTCACACGGATGATCCCAGGAATGATAGGCCTAACATACGATGAACGTCTGAGGATCCTGGGATTATATTCATTGGAGTTTAGGAGGTTGAGGGGAGATCTAATAGAAACTTACAAGACAATGAATGGCTTAGATAGGGTGGATGTAGGGAAGTTGTTTCCATTAGCAGGGGAGACTAGGACCCGGGGGCACAGCCTTAGAATAAAAGGGAGTCACTTTAGAACAGAGATCAGGAGAAATTTCTTCAGCTAGAGAGTGGTGGGTCTGTGGAATTCATTGCCACAGAGGGCGGTGGAGGCCGGGACGTTGAGTGCCTTTGAGACAGAAGTTGATAAATTCTTGATTTCTCAAGGAATTAAGGGCTATGGAGAGAGAGCGGGTAAATGGAGTTGAAATCAGCCATGATTGAATGGTGGAGTGGACTCGATGGGCTGAATGACCTTACTTCCGCTCGTATGTCTTATGGACTTATGTCCCTGTCAGACAGGGAAGAGATGGTCGAGTGAGGGAACCATGGTTGACAAGAGAGGTTGAATGTCTTGTTAAGAGGAAAAGGGAGACTTATGTAAGGCTGAGGAAACAAGGGGAAGGCGTTGGAGGGATACAAGATAGCCAGGAGGGAACTGAAGAAAGGGATTAGGAGAGCTAAGAGAGGGCATGAACAATCTTTGGCATGTAAGATCAAGGAAAACCCCAAGGCCTTTTACACATATGTGAGAAATATGAGAATGACTAGAGCGAGGGTAGGTCCGATCAACGACAGTAAAGGGAGATTGTGTATTGAGTCTGAAGAGATAGGAGAGGTCTTGAACGAGTACTTTTCTTCTGTATTTACAAATGAGAGGGGCCATATTGTTGGAGGGGACAGTGTGAAACAGACTGGTAAGCTCAAGGAAATACTTGTTAGGAAGGAAGATGTGTTGGGCATTTTGAAAAACTTGAGGATAGACAAGTCCCCCGGGCCTGACGGGATATATATGGGAAGCAAGAGATGAAATTGCAGCGCCGTTGGCAATGATCTTTTCATCCTCACTGTCAACAGGGGTGGTACCAGGGGATTGGAGAGTAGCGAATGTCGTGCCCCTGTTCAAAAAAGGGAATAGGGATAACCCTGGGAATTACAGGCCAGTTAGCTTTACTACGGTGGTAGGCAAAGTCATGGAAAAGGTACTGAAGGATAGGATTTCTGAGCATCTGGAAAGACACTGCTTGATTAGGGATAGTCAGCACGGACTTGTGAGGGGTAGGTCTTGCCTTACAAGTCTTATTGAATTCTTTGAGGAGGTGACCAAGCATGTGGATGAAGGTAAAGTAGTGGATGTAGTGTACATGGATTTTAGTAAGGCATTTGATAAGCTTCCCCATGGTAGGCTTCTGCAAAAAGTAAGGAGGCATGGGATAGTGGGAAATTTGGCCAGTTGGATAACGAACTGACTAACCGATAGAAGTCAGAGAGTGGTGGTGGATGGCAAATATTCAGCCTGTATCCCAGTTACCAGTGGCGTACCGCAGGGATCAGTTCTGGGTCCTCTGCTGTTTGTGATTTTCATTAATGACTTGGATGAGGGAGTTGAAGGGTGGGTCAGTAAATTTGCAGATGATACGAAGATTGGTGGAGTTGTGGATAGTGAGGAGGGCTGTTATCGGCTGCAAAGAGACATAGATAGGATGCAGAGCTGGGCTGAGAAGTGGCCGATGGAGTTTAACCCTGAAAAGTGTGAGGTTATCCATTTTGGAAGAACAAATATGAATGCGGAATACAGGGTTAACGGTAGAGTTCTTGGCAATGTGGAGGGGCAGAGAGATCTTGGGGTCTATGTTCATACATCTTTGAAAGTTGCCACTCAAGTGGATAGAGCTGTGAAGAAGGCCGATGGTGTGCTCGCGTTCATTAGCAGAGGGATTGAATTTAAGAGCCGTGAGGTGATGATGCAGCTGTACAAAACTTTGGTAAGGCCACATTTGGAGTACTGTGTACAGTTCTGGTCCCCTCATTTTAGGAAGGATGTGGAAGCTTTGGAAAAGGTGCAAAGGAGATTTACCAGGATGTTGCCTGGAATGGAGAGTAGGTCTTACGAGGAAAGTTTGAGGGTGCTAGGCCTTTTCTCATTAGAACGGAGAAGGATGAGGGGCGAATTGATAGAGGTTTATAAGATGATCAGGGGAATAGATAGAGTAGACAGTCAGAGACTTTTTCCCCGGGTGGAACAAACCATTACAAGGGGACATTAATTTAAGGTGAATGGTGGAAGATATAGGGGGGATGTCAGAGGTAGGTTCTTTACCCAGAGAGCAGTGGGGGCATGGAATGCACTGCCTGTGGAAGTAGTTGTGTCGGAAACATTAGGGACCTTCAAGCAGCTATTGGATAGGTACATGGATTACGGTAGAATGATATAGTGTAGATTTATTTGTTCTTAAGGGCAGCACGGTAGCATTGTGGATAGCACAATTGCTTCACAGCTCCAGGGTCCCAGGTTCAATTCCGGCTTGGGTCACTGTCTGTGCAGAGTCTGCACATCCTCCCCGTGTCTGCGTAGGCAGCAATGCTAACCACTGTGCCACCGTACTGCCCTCGGTGGTCGATAAGTTCATGGAAAGTGTCCTGAGGGATAGGATTTATGACCATGTGGAAAGATGCAGCTTAATCCGGGATTGTCAACAAGGATTCGTGAAGGGTCCTGCCTCACAAATTGGATTGAATTCTTTGAGGAGCTAAGTGTGCAGATGAAAGTAGAGCAGTTGATGTACTATACATGGATTTCAGTAAGGTTTTTGATGAGGTTCCCCATGGTCAGCTCATGAAGAAAGTAAGGAGGTATGGGATCGAGGGAAATTTGGCCAATTCGATAAGTAACTGGCTATCACATAGAAGACAGAGGGTGGTGGTGGGTGGAAAATTTTCAGACTGGAGACCAGTTACCAGCCGTGTACCACAGGGAGCAGTGCTGGGTCCTCTGCTATTTGTGATTTTTATAAATGACTTGGAGGAGGGGGCTGAAGGGTGGGTCAGTAAATTTGCTGATGACACCAAGATTGATGGAGTAGTGGATGAGGTGGAGGGCTGTTGTAGGCTGCAAAGAGACATTGATAAGATGCAGAGCTGGGCCGCAAAATGGCAGATGGAGTTTAACCCCTGATAAGTGCGAGGTGATTCATTTTGGTCGGACAAATTTGAATGTGGATTACAGGGTCAACGGCAGGGTTCTGAGGAATGTGGAGGAACAGAGAGATCTTGGGGTTCATGTCCACAGATCTCTGAAGGTTGCCACTCAAGTGGACAGAGCTGTGAAGAAGACCTATAGCGTGTTCGTGTTTATTAACAGGGGGCTTGAGTTTAAGAGCCGTGCGGTTATGCTGCAACTGTACAGGACCCTGATGAGACCACATTTAGAGTATTGTATGCAGTTCTGGTCACCTCATTATAGGAAGGATGTGGAAGAATTGGAAAGGGTGCAGCGGATATTTACCAGGATACTGCCTGGATTGGAGGGTAGGTTTATGAGGAAAGGTTGATTGAGCTAAAGCTTTTCTCATAGGAGCGAAGGAGGATGAGAGGCGACTTAATAGAGGGTTGTAAGATGATGAGGGGGATAGATAGAGTGGACGTTCAGAGACTATTTCCTCGGGAGGATGCAGCTGTTACAAGGGGGCATATCTATAAGGCTCAGGGTGGGAGATAGAGGAGGGATGTCCGAGGTAGTTTCTTTACTCAGAGAGTGGTTAGAGTGTGGAATGGACTGCCTGCTGTGATAGTGGAGTCGGACATTTAGGAACTTTCAAGCGGTTATTGGATAGGCACATGGAGCACACCAGAATGACAGGCAGTGGGATGGCTTGATCTTGGTTTCGGACAAAGCCCGGCACAACATCGAGGGCCGAAGGGCCTGTTCTGTGCTGTACTGTTCTATGTTCTAACAACACCAGGTTCAAGTCCCACAGGTGGTGCTTCGAAACAAACCTTTTGGACTTTAACCTGGTGTTGTAAGACTTCTTACTGTGCTCACCCTAGTCCAACGGTGGCATCTCCACATCATCTCTGTGATATATAACATATTTTACTGCTCAGTAACAGGTGTTGGAGAGTGTGCGAGTGTGTGTTTTATCCTCACTGTCTGTCTATCATACACAACATATTTTGCTGCTCACTGCTCAGTTACTGGAGTGTGTGAGTATGTGAGAGTGGCGAGAGTGTGTTTTACCCTCACTATCCCCCTGAGACATACAATGCATATTTAACTGCTTACTGCTCAGTGACTGGTGTGTGTGAGAGAGCATGAGTGTGTGTGAGAGATAGTGCCTGTATGAGAGTGTGAAGGTGTGATTTGCCCTCATTGTTTCTCCGTGATATATGATGCTTACTGGTGTGTGTGAGAGTGTGTGTGTGTGTGTGTATGAGTGTGTGCTTTACCCTCACTGTCACTCTATGATACATAACATATATTTTACTGCTTACTGCTCAGTTAATGGTGTATGAGTGTGTGTGTGAGTGCGAGAGTGTGTGACAGAGCGAGTGTGAGCAGAAATGTGTGTGTGGGTGTCAGTTTTCTCCTCACTGTCTCTGTGATATAGCATATATTAGTGTCTGCTGCTCAGTTACTGATATGTTTGAGAGTGGGTGTGCGTGAGAGAGAGCGGGTGTGTGTGCATGAGGTGAGTGGGTGTGCGTGCGTGAGAGAGAGCGGGTGTGCGTGAGAGCGAGCAGGTGTGCGTGAGAGATAGCGGGTGTGCGTGAGAGATAGCGGGTGTGCATGAGAGATAGCGGGTGTGCGTGAGAGATAGCGGGTGTGCGTGAGAGAGTGGGTGTGTGTGCATGAGGAGAGCGGGCGTGCGTGCATGTGTGAGAGCGGGTGTGCGTGAGAGAGCGGGTGTGCATGAGAGAGAGAGCGGGTATGCATGAGAGAGAGAGCGGGCGTGCGTGAGAGAGAGCGGGCGTGCGTGAGAGAGAGCGGGTGTGCGTGAGAGAGAGCGGGTGTGCGTGAGAGAGAGCGGGTGTGCGTGAGAGAGAGCGGGTGTGCGTGAGAGAGAGCGGGTGTGCGTGAGAGAGAGCGGGTGTGCGTGAGAGAGAGCGGGTGTGCGTGAGAGAGAGCGGGTGTGCGTGAGAGAGAGCGGGTGTGCGTGAGAGAGAGCGGGTGTGCGTGAGAGAGAGCGGGTGTGCGTGAGAGAGAGCGAGTGTGCGTGAGAGTGTGTGAGTGAGTGTGTATTATCCTCACAGTCTCTCTGTGATATACAATTAATATATTCTTGATTACTGCTCAGTTATTGATTTGTGAGTGTGTATGAGAGACAGTGTGCGTGAGTGTGTATAAACCTCTCTGTTTCTGTGTGCGATATATGACATATTTTACTGCTTAATGCTCAGTTATTGGTGTGAGTCCCTGTGATATACACTGCATATATAGTGCTTGCTGCTGAGTTACTTGTCAGTGAGCATGTGCATGAGAAAACGTGAGTGTGTGTTTTACCCTCACTGTCGATTTATGATATATGGCATATTTTACTGCTTCTTGCTCAGTTGTTGGTGTCTGAATGTGTGAGTGTGTTTTTCACGGTAGCTGTCTGTCTCTGTTATGGGTCAAGTGTTAGGGGGGAAATTAATTTGACTCTCTAACTCCTGTCTCTGTGCTTGCATTTGTAGCTGTCTGTCTCTGTTATGGGATTCTGGGTTTAATCTCCGTCTGTAATATTATTTACAGATACACGAGAGGACAGGTAATCTCAGTCTGTCCACCTCTCTGATGTGCAAGATTTTACTGTGTTTTCTGTACTTGTCAATACCTGTTTTGTGAGTTAAGGGTGAACATTCTGTTCAGTATTGATCCTCCATTATTACTTTTAGTGATAACATTGATATGTTAAATGATCTATTTCCATGTCTGTTTCATGAGAATGACACTGTACCATTATATCTGAGATTGTGTGAGATATTTGGATGGGAATTTTATATTTAGTTTTGGGAGGTGGCTCGGTAATTATATTTAATTATGATTAATTCAGCACTTTTCAATCAGCTGTACTATCCGACCTTTCACTTGTACCAAAGGTTCACAACTTGTGAGATGAAAGGATGGCCTGACAATTTGATAAGTGTCCCTTTGGAGAACAATTTAAATGTATAATTTTTCTGTTAATGCCTTATTCAAGTGCTTTGCTTCTGATATATTTTAAACTAAGAAAGTTACAAAAAAGTGCAAATGGATACTTGCACATTGATTGCTGAATCTATAGCCTAATTAATACTATACTTATTACTTTACAGATGAAACGCTGTTGTCAAAAGTTGATCCAACATTCCATGAGTGTAGGGGTGAATTGTGGAAAATTATCCCACCTGTCTTCTCGTGTATCTGTAAATAATATTTACATTTTCTCCAGAAGTCCAGATTTACTTGAATTTCTTCAATTCGATAATGAGGACTGTTGGATTGGACATGTTCATCTGGGACTTGAGGTCTCTGCGAATCTGACTGCTTCTGCTCAGTGACGGTGGAGCTGATGTTGTGTCTGTGTCTCTGCAATGCTGCATTAATATTGTACTTACAGTCAGTTAGAAGGAGACGGCTGCACATTCACGTTGCTGAGGAATCATCATCATCATCGTGGAACTCATCATTTCATCTGTTGAACTAGGAAGAAGAAAACAAATTTCATGTAAGTTAGGGTCAGGTGAGGCCAATGATAGATCAATCTATTCTTTCAACTGATAATCAGTAAAAGAAAGAAAATACTCTCCAAATCCTAACCCAGAATCAGACAATAAGCCAGGCCCAGAAAGAGCTCTCCCTTCCCCCCGCTCACTCCAAGTCCCGGAACAAGATCGTGCTCCGCTGCGCCTCTTGCAAACAGCCCCCGATTCTCCCTGAACTCCCCCCGAGTCAGTAATGATCTCTGAGCCTCTTTGCTCACACTCCCAGATGGAGGTGCTGCTGCAATGAGAACGCTGTTTCCTCGCTGACCTGAGCCCTGACATTGACATTTCCCTCAGCTTCAACAAAGCGATTCAACTCAGTGACCAAATGGAGAGTGTGTGGGGGAGGGGCTGCGCATGCGCTCCCAATCTCAGAATGACGAGCGGCAAGCGGTTACGCCGGGCATGCGCAGATCCCCGCAGCAATTCCGCATTGAGAATCAATGGGAGTATTCCCCATTTCACTGTCATCGCAAATGGAGCAAAACCTCCTCCAGAGCCCGTGTTGGGGGGACTGTGTGTGTGTCTGCAAATGGCCCTGCGCCCTCGGGCTCAACCAATCACCTTTGTAGCTGTGTGTTTGTCCCAATGAGAGATTCAATTTGCAGTCATTGCCTGCAGCTTGTTTGTTATTACACTGTCACTCAGCCCCTCAAACTCACACTTTCTGCAAACTACCATTTCACTGACTGACTTCATTTTTCATAGAAGCACACAATTTATTTTCAAAAATATACTTCATTTATAGAATCCCTTGAAATAAACATGGTCAAACATTTCAAATTGTCACCACAATAATATCGTATCATACAATAATATTTACATTTTCTCCAGAGCTCCAGATTTACTTGAATTTCCTCAGTTGGATAACGAGGACATTACACACATTTCAATATTTACATTACAATTCTTCTCAAAATATTTTCATCGGTCATGTTCCACCCTGTAAAGCTTCAATAATTTTAAACATTTAGAGTTAATCACACAGACCGACGGGTTTTACACGGTCACCAGCCCCTCTTTAGTGTTAATCACACAGACCCGGGGTTTTACCCGGTTACCAGCCTCTTGGTGTACATTTGCTGCAAGAACTTACACAGTGGCCTTTCCCCATTGAGCCTTGGTGCCGGGTACCCCAAGCTTGAGTGCGTCCCTCAGCACGTAGTCCTGGACTTTGGAATGTGCCAGTCTGCAACACTCAGTCGAGGCCAATTCTTTACCCTGGAAGATCAACAGGTTACGGGCAGACCAAAGAGAGTCTTTCACCGAGTTTATGATCCTCCAGCAGCAGTTGATGTTTGTCTCAGTGTCCCCCCCTGGGAATAGCCCGTAGAGCACAGATTCCTGTGTCACAGAGCTGCTCGGGCTGAACCTGGACAAATCCCACTGCATCTGTCAAACAAAGAACAATACAGCACAGGAGCAGGACCTTCGGCCGTCCAAACCTGTACCGGTCATGATACCAAACTTTGCCAAAACCCTCAGCACTTCCGTGTGCCGTATCCCTCTCTACCCATCCGATCCACGTGTTTGTCAAAATGATTTTTGACCGCCGTAATGTATCTGCTTCCACAACCTCCCCTGGCAACGCGGTCCATGCTCTCCCCACTGTCTGCGTAAAAAACCTGCCTCGCACATCCTCTGTAAACTTTACCCCGTGCACCTTAAATCTATGCCCCCTGGTGACAGACCTCTCCACCCTGGGAAAGATTGCCTGCCCATTCACTCTATCCATGCCCCTCATTTTGTAGGCCTTTATCAGATCACACCTCAAACTCCGTCTTTCTAATGAAAACAGTCCGAGTCTATTTAGCCTCTCCATACAGCTGTAGCATAACTTGCCAGTTTTTATACTTAATGCCCCGTCCAATGAAAGCTGGAATTCCGTCTGCTTTGTTGACGACCTTGTCCACTTCTGTTGCCACCTTCAAAGATCTGTGGACCTGCGTGACCAGATCTCTCCGACTTTCTATATTCCTAAGAGTTTTGCCATTTACGGTATATTTCCCCTCTATGTTAAACCTACCAAAATGCATTACCTCCAGTTTGTCCAGATTAAACTCCATTTGCCATTTCTCTGCCCAAGTCTCCATCCTATGTATGTCCTGCTGTATCCTCTGACAATCCTCAACACTCTCTGCCGCTCCCACCAACCTTGGTGTCATCCATGAAGTTTCACTCTCCAAACCTTCTTTGGAAAGGCACATTCCACATGGATGTGAGTGACCGTTTCATCCCCCAGCCACTTTGAGGGCAGCGTGTGACGGCGTTAAGACTTTGGGTGTGCATGAAGGATCTGACGGGGAGGACCCTTCTCACCACCAGCCAAGCTTTGTGCCTGTTTGAAAGTTCTGGTGATGCGATGATCTGCCAGATGCCTCTGAGAGTCCGCTCAGGGGAACCATCTGACATGATCCACCGTCTCCTTTCCCTAAGGGCCTCGAGGACATTACGTTCAGACCACTGCTTGATCGCCTTGTGGTCAAAGGTGTTTTCCTGAACAAATGTCTCCATGAGGGACAGGTACTACGACACGGTCCAACTACCAGAGCATCCTGCGGCAATGAAGCCAGACCCATCTTTCGTAACACCGGGGACAGGAAGAACCTCAGTACGTAGTGACACTTTGTGTTTGTGTACTGGGGGTACACGCACAGCCTGATGTAATCACACACAAAGGTGAACATCAGGGGGAGGCCGGCCTTGGGTATGTTTCTCCCTCCATTATCCAGAGATTAGTACATGCTGTCCCTTCTGTTTGTATATGGGTCCCTGTGATCTCCAGATGCACTTGATGATAGCTCGGGTGACTGCTGCGCGCAGGACTGGGGAATGGGCCAGACCTGCGCCACGTCCAGCAACACCGAGATCCTTCCCATATAATTACTACAGTGCAGGAGGCCATTCAGTCCATCGAGTCCACAGCGACTCTCTGAAAGAGCAAACCTACCCAGGCCCACTCCCTCGCAACTCCACCTAACACACACACCGAGACACAAAGGGTTAATTTAGCATGGCCAATCCACCGAACCTGCGTATCTTTGACTGTGGGAGGAAACCCACACAGACACAGAATGTCAGGGTCAGAGTGAACCCGGGTCCCTGGCGCTGTGAGGCAGCAGTGCTGACCACTGTGCAGCCCATCATGTTGCAGTTGTACGTGTTGTTCAGCGCGCTCTTTTCACTTCTGTTTGGAATATAAAATGTGGGTTGGAGCAGGCAGGAGGAGGAGCTGGATGATCAAAGACATTTCACTGCTCTGTCTGTCACTCAGTCTGCTCCCCGCCTCTCTCTCTCAGTCAGGTCGGGGCGGGCTGTATAATAAAGGAAAGAGCAGCAGCTCGTCTCTCATTCAGCAGCGATTTGACTGAACAAGCATCATGTCTGGCAGAGGGAAAGGAGGCAAAGGACTGGGTAAAGGCGGAGCAAAGCGGCACCGCAAAGTGCTTCGTGATAACATCCAGGGCATCACCAAACCAGCAATCCGCCGCCTGGCTCGCCGTGGCGGCGTCAAGCGCATCTCGGGTTTGATCTATGAGGAGACTCGCGGGGTGCTGAAGGTTTTCCTGGAGAATGTGATCAGGGACGCCGTCACCTATACTGAACACGCCAAGCGCAAGACCGTCACCGCCATGGATGTGGTTTACGCTCTCAAACGCCAGGGCCGCACTCTCTATGGATTCGGTGGCTGAGGAAATCCATTTGACAATTTAACAAAACCCAAAGGCTCTTTTCAGAGCCGCCCAAATCCTCACATTGAGAGCACTGACCTGAGAATGGCAGCAGAATAACGAATTGAGCTGGTTTAGCGAGTAAGGAGGCAAAATTGACAAACATTTTCCATCATTGATTTCTCTTTTCACATTACAAGGCGACATGAATCTGCTGGAGAGGCTGAATCACAAAAGCTTTCTCCCAAGTCAGACCTGTAACCGCACAGAGTGAACACTGACATTGTAATGGGAGCGGGAATGAATTCTGAAACCCCGCAGACCCATTGCCCATAAATGGTCTGTTTAGGAAAGCCTGCCGGCTAAAAACTGCCGTCCCCCGGTAAATACCAACAATACAGGGGAAGCTCATTCCAGCCGGAAGCCTCTGGGAAATTCTCACAAACACGGCACTAAGCGGATCGAGAACAGGTCACCCTTTTTCAGATAAAGTGAGTGGCTCTGAAAAGAGCCTTTGTGTTATTAGATTAAAGAATGGTCGCTTCACTTCTTGCCGGCGCCAGCGCTGCTTTTCTTGGGCAGCAGCACGGCCTGGATATTAGGCAGCACCCCGCCCTGAGCGATGGTCACCCCTCCCAGCAGCTTGTTGAGCTCCTCGTCGTTGCGGACGGCCAGCTGCAGGTGTCTGGGGATGATGCGGGTCTTCTTGTTGTCCCGGGCCGCGTTGCCGGCCAGCTCGAGGATTTCAGCGGTCAGATACTCGAGCACAGCAGCCAGATAGACCGGGGCTCCGGCCCCCACACGCTGGGCATAGTTGCCCTTTCTCAGGTGCCTGTGAACACGGCCCACCGGGAACTCCCCTCAAGGGGACCTCTCTCCGGGCCCTCACTACGGAGGCACTCCCATACCCACCCAAGAAACACTCCAGCAGCCCAGTGGTGATAGCCACCCAACAGACGTGGAACCAACTAAGGCAGCGATTTGGCCTGAGTAAAATGTCCAACAAAGCCCCCACCTGCAACAACCACAGGTTCACACCAGCACTCACCGACTTCTAAAGGTGGAGAGAGGATGGGGGGGGGGACATTGACAGTCAGGGACCTATATACACTGACATCAGCTTCACAGCATTGGAAGAACTGATGCAAAGATGCCAGCAAGCTAAAGGCCAAAACTCAAAATACCTGCAGCTTAGAAACTTCCTATGGAAGGAGATAAGGACATCCCGGCGACCACCACGACAGACAACACGAGAAGGTCTACTGGACACAGACATCCTAGGCAGAGGGGACTGTACTGATATGTACGAACAACTGCGAGAGAAGGCTGTCACCGAGTTGAACACGACAAGGAGAAAATGGGAGGAAGAATTGGGGTTCGAAGTAGGGTGGGGATTGTGTAGCGAAGCACTGCATAGGATCAACTCTACCTCCACATGCACGAGGCTCAACCTCACGCAGCTAAAAGTGGTACATAGAGCCCACTTGACCAGAACCCGAATGAGCAGGTTCTTCCTCGAGGTGGAGGATAGATGTGAGCGGTGCCAAGGAGGGGAGGGGGATAGGCAGGATTATAGGCTGAGCCAGACAGCGACAGACTGTAAATAGAGAACCCGACGAAGAAGCCTTTGTGTACTGTACAATAAATGAAAATGAACGGCAATGTTTATCATTTTGAAAATGCCAATATAAAGATTTCTTTTAAAAAGTGTCAAAACAGAGGGGTGTGCACAAGAGAGTGTGTAAACCAGTGGAGCTTCTAAACAATTGGAAGTGGTTAAAGCATGGGAGTCTATAAAGCAAAGCAAGGGAGTGTGTGTGAAGCGGGGGAGCGTGTGTGAAGCGTGCGGAGCGTGTGTGAAGCAGGGTAGCGTGAGTGAAGTGGGGGAGCGTGTGTCAAGCGGGGGAGCGTGTGTCAAGCGGGGGAGCGTGTGTGAAGCGGGGGAGTGTGGGTGAAGCGGGGGAGCGTGGGTGAAGCGGGGGAGCGTGGGTGAAGCGGGGGTGCGTGGGTGCAGCGGGGGAGCGTGGGTGCAGCGGGGGAGCGTGGGTGCAGCGGGGGAGCATGTTTGAAGCGGGGGAGCGTGTTTGAAGCGGGGGAGCGTGTTTGAAGCGGGAGAGCGTGTTTGAAGCGGGGGAGCGTGTTTGAAGCGGGAGAGCGTGTGTGAAGCGGGGGAGCGTGTGTGAAACGGGGGAGTGTGTCAAGCAGGTGAGTATATGGAACCAGGGGAATGTATGGAACCAGGGGAACGTATGAAACCAGGGGAACGTATGGAACCAGGGGAACGTATGGAACCAGGGGAACGTGTGGAACCCGGGAATTGTATGGAACCAGGGGAGATGAGCAGCACGGTGGCACAAGTGGATAGCCCTGCGGATTCACTGCGCCAGGGTCCCAGGTTTGATTCCCCGCTGGGTCACAATCTGTGCAGAGTCTGCACCTTCTCCCCGTGTCTGCATGGGTTTGCTCCGGGTGCTCCGGTTTCCTCCCACAGTCCAAAGACGTGCAGGTTAGGTGGATTGGTGGATAAATTTCCCTTAGTGATCAAAAAGGTTAGGAGGCCTTATTGGGTTACGGGGATAGGGTGGAAGTGAGGGCTTAAGTGGGTCGATGCAGACTTGATGGGCCGAATGGCCTCCTTCTGCACTGTATGTTCTATGTTCGCGTCTGGAACCGGGGGAGCGCCTGGAACCGGGGGAGCGTCTGGAACCGGGGGAGCGTCTGGAACCAGGGGAGGATGCACAAGAGTGTGTGTAAATTGGAGGGTGTGCACAGCAGTTGAGTGTTCAGACGAGGCGAGTGTGAAACCAAGAGAGCATGCAAACCAGGCAAGTGTGTAAAACCAGTTCATACCAGTTGATTGTGTAAATCAGGGGAGTGCTTCACAGTGGTCACAGGGTTGATTCCCGCTTGGGTCGTTGCCTGTGCACAGTCTGCACGTTTTCCCCGTGTCTGCGTGGGTTAACTCCGGATGCTCCGGTCTCCTCCCACAGGTCCGAAAGACATGTTCGTTATGTGAATTGGACATTACGCCAATATTTTTGCTCTATGATTTGTCTCAGTTTAAGCTGATAAATAATTCTGTACTTTTCAATCAGCTGTAGTATCTGACTTTTTACTCATATCTAAGGTTCACAACTTGTGAGATGAAAGTATGTCTGATACATTTTAATCCCAAAAACTTACAAAAAAGTACAAATGGATACTTGATCATTGATTGCTCAATCGATAGCCTAATTAATACTATACTGATTACTTTACAGATGAAACGCTGTTATCACACAAGCTGATCCAACGTTCGACAATATGGAGGATGGGTGAATTGTGGAAATTTATCCCACCTGCCCTCTCGTGTATCACTGTTGGATTGGACATGTTTATCTGGGACTTGAGGTCGATGCGAGTTGTTCATGTTGCTGAGAAATCGTCATCTTGGAACTTATCTCTTCATCTGTTGTTCTAGGGGGAAGTAAACAAATCTCTTGTAAGTTAGGGTCACCACCCTATCCCCATAACCCAGTAAACCAGTAACCCCACTCAACCAACACTAAGGGCAATTTTGGACACTAAGGGCAATTTATCATGGCCAATCCACCAAACCTGCACATCTTTGGACTGTGGGAGGAAACCGGAGCACCCGGAGGAAACCCACGCACACACGGGGAGAACGTGCAGACTCCGCACAGACAGTGACCCAGCCGGGAATCGAACCTGGGACCCTGGAGCTGTAAAGCAATTGCGCTAACCGCTATGCTACCGTGCTGCCCACGGTAGATAGATCAATTTATTCTTTCAACTGATAATCAGTAAACGAAAAAGAAATCACTCCACAAATCCAAACCCAGAATCAGACAATAAGCCAGGCCCAGAAAGAGCTATCCCTTCCCCCCCCCCGCTCACTCCAAGTCCCGGAACAAGATCGTGCTCCGCTGCGCCTCTTGCAAACAGCCCCCGATTCTCCCTGAACTCCCCCCGAGTCAGTAATGATCTCTGAGCCTCTTTGCTCACACTCCCAGATGGAGGTGCTGCTGCAATGAGAACGCTGTTTCCTCGCTGACCTGGGCGCTGACATTGACATTTCCCTCAGTTTCAACAAAGCGATTCCACTCACAAATCAAATGGAGAGTGTGTCTTGGAGTGGCTGCGCATGCGCTCCCAATCTCAGAGTGACGTCTACGGGGCGTGGTTCACCGGGCATGCGCAGATCCCCGCAGCAATTCCGCATTGAGAATCAATGGGAGTATTCCCCATTTCAGTCATTACATATCGGGCAAAACCTCCGAGAGAGCCCGTGTTGGGGGGACTGTGTGTGTGGCTGCAAGTGGCCCTGCGCCCTCCGGCTCAACCAATCACCTTTGTAGCTGTGTGTTTGTCCCAATGAGAGATTCAATTTGCAGCCATTGCCTGCAGCTTGTTTGTTATTACTCTGTCACTCAGCCCCTCAAACTCACACTTTCTGCAAACTACCATTCCACTGAACCACAGAATTACTACAGTGTGAAGGAGGCAATTCGGCCCATCGAGTCTGCAGCGACCCTCTGAAAGAGCGCCCCAGCTCCGCCCACTCGCCGCCTTATCCCCATAAACCCGTAACCCCACTGAACCGACACACCCTTGGACACAGCGGGAATTCAGCATTGGCGACCCACATAACCTGCACATCTATGGCCTGTGGGAGGAAATCGGAGCACCCGGAGGAAACCCACCCACGCACACGGGGAGAACATGCAAATGCCATACAGGCAGTCACTCAACCCGTGTCCCTGCCAAAGTGAGGCAGCAGTGCAAATCACTGTTCCACCTCCGGGTTTACTCACTCCCCCGGTTCGCTCACTCCCCCGGTTCGGTCACTCCCCCGGTTCGGTCACTCCCCCGGTTCGGTCACTCCCCCGGTTCGGTCACTCCCCCGGTTCGGTCACTCCCCCGGTTCGCTCACTCCCCCGGTTCGCTCACTCCCCCGGTTCGCTCACTCCCCCGGTTCGCTCACTCCCCCGGTTCGCTCACTCCCCCGGTTCGCTCACCCTCCCGGTTCGCTCACCCTCCCGGTTCACTCACTCCCCGGTTCACTCACTCTCCCGGTTCACTCACCCCCCCGGTTCACTCACTCCCCCGGTTCACTCACTCCCCCGGTTCACTCACTCCCCCGGTTCACTCACTCCCCCGGTTCACTCACTCCTCCGGTTCACTCACTCCCCCGGTTCACTCACTCCCACGGTTCACTCACTCCCACGGTTCACTCACTCCCCCGGTTCACT
Source organism: Scyliorhinus torazame (assembly GCF_047496885.1). Classification (NCBI taxonomy): domain Eukaryota; kingdom Metazoa; phylum Chordata; class Chondrichthyes; order Carcharhiniformes; family Scyliorhinidae; genus Scyliorhinus; species Scyliorhinus torazame. The sequence continues at coordinate 53,269,747 of NC_092730.1, forward strand.
CACTCTCCCGGTTCACTCACTCTCCCGGTTCACCCATTCTCCCGGTTCACTCACTCCCCCGGTTCACTCACTCTCCCGGTTCACTCACTCTCCCGGTTCACTCACTCTCCCGGTTCACTCACTCTCCCGGTTTACTCACTCCCCTGGTTCACTCATTCTCCCGGTTTACTCACTCCCCCGGTTCACTCACTCTGCCGGTTTACTCACTCTCCCGATTGACTCATTCTCCCGGTTGACTCACTCTCCTGATTTATTCACTCCCCTGGTTCACTCACTCCCCTGGTTCACTCACTCCCCTGGTTCACTCACTCCCCCGGTTCACTCACTCCCCCGGTTCACTCACTCTCCCGGTTCACTCACTCTCCCGGTTCACTCACTCTCCCGGTTCACTCACTCTCCTGATTTACTCACTACCCTGGTTCACTCACTCCCCTGGTTCACTCACTCCCCTGGTTCACTCACTCCCCTGGTTTACTCATTCTCCTGATCTCACTCCCCTGGTTCACTCACTCTCCTGGTTCACTCACTCCCCTGGTTCACTCACTCCCCTGGTTCACTCGCTCCCCTGGTTCACTCACTCTCCTGGTTCACTCACTCTCCTGGTTCACTCACTCCCCTGGTTCACTCACTCTCCTGGTTCACTCACTCCCCTGGTTCACTCACTCCCCTGATTCACTCATTCTCCTGGTTCACTCACTCTCCTGGTTTACTCACTCTCCTCGTTCACTCACTCTCCTGGTTTACTCACTCCCCTGGTTTACTCACTCTCCTGATTTACTCACTCCCCTGGTTCCCTCACTCTCCTGGTTCACTCACTCTCCTGGTTCACTCACTCTCCTGGTTCACTCACTCTCCTGGTTCACTCACTCTCCTGGTTCACTCATTCCCCTGATTTACTCACTCCCGTAGTTCACTCACTCTCCTGGTTTACTCACTCCCCTGGTTCACTCACTCTCCTGGTTCACTCACTCCCCTGGTTCACTCATTCCCCTGGTTCACTCACTCTCCTGGTTTACTCACTCTCCTCGTTCACTCACTCTCCTGGTTTACTCACTCCCCTGGTTTACTCACTCTCCTGATACCCTCACTCTCCTGGTTCACTCACTCTCCTGGTTCACTCACTCTCCTGGTTCACTCACTCTCCTGGTTCACTCACTCTCCTGGTTCACTCATTCCCCTGATTTACTCACTCCCGTAGTTCACTCACTGTCCTGGTTTACTCACTCCCCTGGTTCACTCACTGTCCTGGTTTACTCTCTCCCCTGGTTCACTCATTCTCCTGGTTTACTCACTCTCCTGGTTCACTCACTCTCCTGGTTCACTCATTCCCCTGATTTACTCACTCCCGTAGTTCACTCACTCTCCTGGTTTACTCACTCCCCTGGTTCACTCACTGTCCTGGTTTACTCTCTCCCCTGGTTCACTCACTCTCCTGGTTCACTCACTCTCCTGGTTTACTCACTCTCCAGGTTTACTCACTCTCCTGGTTTACTCACTCTCCTGGTTCACTCACTCCCCTGGTTTGCTCACTCTCCTGGTTCACTCACTCTCCTGGTTTACTCACTCCCGTATTTTACTCACTCTCCTGATTCACTCACTCTCCTGGTTCACTCATTCCCCTGATTTACTCACTCCCGTAGTTCACTCACTCTCCTGGTTTACTCACTCCCCTGGTTCACTCACTCTCCTGGTTTACTCACTCCCCTGGTTAACTCACTCTCCTGGTTTACTCACTCCTCTGGTTCACTCAATCTCCTGGTTTACTCACTCTCCTGGTTCACTCACTCCCCTGGTTTGCTCACTCTCCTGGTTCACTCACTCTCCTGGTTTACTCACTCCCGTATTTTACTCACTCTCCTAATTCACTCACTCTCCTGGTTCACTCACTCCCCTGGTTCACTCACTCTCCTGGTTTACTCACTCCCCTGGTTAACTCACTCTCCTGCTTCACTCACTCCCCTGGTTTACTCACTCTCCTGGTTCACTCACTCCCCTGGTTAACTCACTCTCCTGCTTCACTCACTCTCCTGGTTTACTCACACTCCTGGTTCACTCACTCTCCTGGTTTACTCATCCCCTGGTTCACTCACTCTCCTGGTTCACTCACTCCCCTGGTTCACTCACTCCCCTGGTTCACTCACTCTCCTGGTTCACTCACTCTCCTGGTTCACTCATTCTCCTGGTTTACTCACTCTCCTGGGTTACTCACTCTCCTGGGTTACTCACTCTCCTGGTTTACTCACTCTCCTGGTTCACTCACTCTCCTAGTTTACTCACTCTCCTGGTTCACTCACTCCCCTGGTTCACTCTCTCTCCTCGTTCACTCACTCTTCTGGTTCACTCACTCTCCTAGTTCACTCACTCCCCTGGTTCAGTCACTCTCCTGGTTTACTCACTCCCCTGATTCAGTCACTCTCCAGGTTTACTCACTCTCCTGGTTTACTCACTCTCCAGGTTTACTCACTCTCCAGGTTTACTCACTCTCCTGCTTCACTCACTCCCCTGATTTACTCACTCCCCTGGTTTACTCACTCTCCTAGTTCACTCACTCTCCTGGTTTACTCACTCCCCTGGTTCACTCACTCCCCTGGTTCACTCACTCCCCCGGTTCACTCACTCCTCTGTTTCACTCACTCTCCTGGTTCACTCACTCTCCTGGTTCACTCACTCTCCTGGTTTACTCCTCCCGTAGTTTACTCACTCCCGTAGTTTACTCACTCTCCTGGTTCACTCACTCTCCTGGTTCACGCACTCCCCTGGTTCACTCACTCCCCTGTTTCACTCACTCTCCTGGTTCACGCACTCTCCTGGTTCACGCACTCCCCTGGTTCACTCACTCCCCTGTTTCACTCACTCTCCTGGTTCACGCACTCTCCTGGTTCACGCACTCCCCTGGGTCACTCACTCCCCTGTTTCACTCACTCCCCTGTTTCACTCACTCTCCTGGTTCACGCACTCTCCTGGTTCACTCACTCCCCTGGTTTACTCACTCCCGTAGTTTACTCACTCCCGTAGTTTACTCACTCTCCTGGTTCACTCACTCTCCTGGTTCACGCACTCCCCTGGTTCACTCACTCCCCTGTTTCACTCACTCTCCTGGTTCACGCACTCTCCTGGTTCACGCACTCCCCTGGTTCACTCACTCCCCTGTTTCACTCACTCTCCTGGTTCACGCACTCTCCTGGTTCACGCACTCTCCTGGTTCACTCACTCTCCTGGTTCACTCACTCCCGTAGTTTACTCACTCCCGTAGTTTACTCACTCTCCTGGTTCACTCACTCTCCTGGTTCACTCACTCCCCTGGTTCACGCACTCCCCTGGTTCACTCACTCCCCTGTTTCACTCACTCTCCTGGTTCACTCACTCTCCTGGTTTACTCACTCCCGTAGTTTACTCACTCCCGTAGTTTACTCACTCTCCTGGTTCACTCACTCTCCTGGTTCACGCACTCCCCTGGTTCACTCACTCCCCTGGTTCACTCACTCTTCTGGTTCACTCACTCTCCTGGTTCACTCACTCTCCTGGTTCACTCACTCTCCTGGTTCACTCACTCCCCTGGTTCACTCACTCTCCTGGTTCACTCACTCTCCTGGTTCACTCACCCCCCTGGTTCACTCACCCCCCTGGTTCACTCATTCCCCTGGTTCACTCACTTTCCTGGTTTACTCACTCTCCTCGTTCACTCGCTCTCCTGGTTTACTCGCTCCCCTGGTTTACTCACTCTCCTGATTTACTCACTCCCCTGGTTCCCTCACTCTCCTGGTTCACTCACTCTCCTGGTTCACTCACTCCCCTGGTTCACTCACTCCCCTGGTTCACTCATTCCCCTGATTTACTCACTCCCGTAGTTCACTCACTCTCCTGGTTCACTCACTCTCCTGGTTTACTCACTCCCCTGGTTCACTCACTGTCCTGGTTTACTCTCTTCCCTGGTTCACTCACTCCCCCGGTTCACTCACTCCCCCGGTTCACTCACTCCTCCGGTTCACTCACTCCCCCGGTTCACTCATTCCCACGGTTCACTCACTCTCCCGGTTCACTCACTCTCCCGGTTTACTCACTCCCCTGGTTCACTCATTCTCCCGGTTTACTCACTCCCCTGGTTCACTCACTCCCCTGGTTTACTCACTCTGCCGGTTTACTCACTCTCCCGATTGACTCATTCTCCCGGTTGACTCACTCTCCTGATTTATTCACTCCCCTGGTTCACTCACTCCCCTGGTTCACTCACTCCCCCGGTTCACTCACTCCCCCGGTTCACTCACTCCCCCGGTTCACTCACTCTCCCGGTTCACTCACTCTCCCGGTTCACTCACTCTCCCGGTTCACTCACTCTCCTGATTTACGCACTACCCTGGTTCACTCACTCTCCTGGTTCATTCACTCCCCTGGTTCACTCACTCCCCTGGTTCACTCACTCCCCTGGTTTACTCATTCTCCTGATCTCACTCCCCTGGTTCACTCACTCTCCTGGTTCACTCACTCCCCTGGTTCACTCACTCCCCTGGTTCACTCGCTCCCCTGGTTCACTCACTCTCCTGGTTCACTCACTCCCCTGGTTCACTCACTCTACTGGTTCACTCACTCCCCTGGTTCACTCACTCCCCTGATTCACTCATTCCCCTGGTTCACTCACTCTCCTGGTTTACTCACTCTCCTCGTTCACTCACACTCCTGGTTTACTCACTCCCCTGGTTTACTCACTCTCCTGATTTACTCACTCCCCTGGTTCCCTCACTCTCCTGGTTCACTCACTCTCCTGGTTCACTCACTCTCCTGGTTCACTCACTCTCCTGGTTCACTCACTCTCCTGGTTCACTCATTCCCCTGATTTACTCACTCCCGTAGTTCACTCACTCTCCTGGTTTACTCACTCCCCTGGTTCACTCACTCTCCTGGTTCACTCACTCCCCTGGTTCACTCATTCCCCTGGTTCACTCACTCTCCTGGTTTACTCACTCTCCTCGTTCACTCACTCTCCTGGTTTACTCACTCCCCTGGTTTACTCACTCTCCTGATTCCCTCACTCTCCTGGTTCACTCACTCTCCTGGTTCACTCACTCTCCTGGTTCACTCACTCTCCTGGTTCACTCACTCTCCTGGTTCACTCATTCCCCTGATTTACTCACTCCCGTAGTTCACTCACTCTCCTGGTTTACTCACTCCCCTGGTTCACTCACTGTCCTGGTTTACTCTCTCCCCTGGTTCACTCACTCTCCTGGTTTACTCACTCTCCTGGTTCACTCACTCTCCTGGTTCACTCATTCCCCTGATTTACTCATTCCCGTAGTTCACTCCATCTCCTGGTTCACTCACTCTCCTGGTTTACTCACTCCCCTGGTTCACTCACTGTCCTGGTTTACTCTCTCCCCTGGTTCACTCACTCTCCTGGTTTACTCACTCTCCTGGTTCACTCACTCCCCTGGTTTGCTCACTCTCCTGGTTCACTCACTCTCCTGGTTTACTCACTCCCGTATTTTACTCACTCTCCTGATTCACTCACTCTCCTGGTTCACTCACTCTCCTGGTTCACTCACTCCCCTGGTTCACTCACTCTCCTGGTTCACTCACTCTCCTGGTTCACTCACCCCCCTGGTTCACTCACCCCCCTGGTTCACTCATTCCCCTGGTTCACTCACTCTCCTGGTTTACTCACTCTCCTCGTTCACTCGCTCTCCTGGTTTACTCGCTCCCCTGGTTTACTCACTCTCCTGATTTACTCACTCCCCTGGTTCCCTCACTCTCCTGGTTCACTCACTCTCCTGGTTCACTCACTCCCCTGGTTCACTCACTCCCCTGGTTCACTCATTCCCCTGATTTACTCACTCCCGTAGTTCACTCACTCTCCTGGTTCACTCACTCTCCTGGTTTACTCACTCCCCTGGTTCACTCACTGTCCTGGTTTACTCTCTTCCCTGGTTCACTCACTCCCCCGGTTCACTCACTCCCCCGGTTCACTCACTCCTCCGGTTCACTCACTCCCCTGGTTCACTCATTCTCCCGGTTTACTCACTCCCCTGGTTCACTCACTCCCCTGGTTTACTCACTCTGCCGGTTTACTCACTCTCCCGATTGACTCATTCTCCCGGTTGACTCACTCTCCTGATTTATTCACTCCCCTGGTTCACTCACTCCCCTGGTTCACTCACTCCCCTGGTTCACTCACTCCCCCGGTTCACTCACTCCCCCGGTTCACTCACTCCCCCGGTTCACTCACTCTCCCGGTTCACTCACTCTCCCGGTTCACTCACTCTCCCGGTTCACTCACTCTCCTGATTTACGCACTACCCTGGTTCACTCACTCTCCTGGTTCATTCACTCCCCTGGTTCACTCACTCCCCTGGTTCACTCACTCCCCTGGTTTACTCATTCTCCTGATCTCACTCCCCTGGTTCACTCACTCTCCTGGTTCACTCACTCCCCTGGTTCACTCACTCCCCTGGTTCACTCGCTCCCCTGGTTCACTCACTCTCCTGGTTCACTCACTCCCCTGGTTCACTCACTCTACTGGTTCAATCACTCCCCTGGTTCACTCACTCCCCTGATTCACTCATTCCCCTGGTTCACTCACTCTCCTGGTTTACTCACTCTCCTCGTTCACTCACACTCCTGGTTTACTCACTCCCCTGGTTTACTCACTCTCCTGATTTACTCACTCCCCTGGTTCCCTCACTCTCCTGGTTCACTCACTCTCCTGGTTCACTCACTCTCCTGGTTCACTCACTCTCCTGGTTCACTCACTCTCCTGGTTCACTCATTCCCCTGATTTACTCACTCGCGTAGTTCACTCACTCTCCTGGTTTACTCACTCCCCTGGTTCACTCACTCTCCTGGTTCACTCACTCCCCTGGTTCACTCATTCCCCTGGTTCACTCACTCTCCTGGTTTACTCACTCTCCTCGTTCACTCACTCTCCTGGTTTACTCACTCCCCTGGTTTACTCACTCTCCTGATTCCCTCACTCTCCTGGTTCACTCACTCTCCTGGTTCACTCACTCTCCTGGTTCACTTACTCTCCTGGTTCACTCACTCTCCTGGTTCACTCATTCCCCTGATTTACTCACTCCCGTAGTTCACTCACTCTCCTGGTTTACTCACTCCCCTGGTTCACTCACTGTCCTGGTTTACTCTCTCCCCTGGTTCACTCACTCTCCTGGTTTACTCACTCTCCTGGTTCACTCACTCTCCTGGTTCACTCATTCCCCTGATTTACTCATTCCCGTAGTTCACTCACTCTCCTGGTTCACTCACTCTCCTGGTTTACTCACTCCCCTGGTTCACTCACTGTCCTGGTTTACTCTCTCCCCTGGTTCACTCACTCTCCTGGTTTACTCACTCTCCTGGTTCACTCACTCCCCTGGTTTGCTCACTCTCCTGGTTCACTCACTCTCCTGGTTTACTCACTCCCGTATTTTACTCACTCTCCTGATTCACTCACTCTCCTGGTTCACTCATTCCCCTGATTTACTCACTCCCGTAGTTCACTCACTCTCCTGGTTTACTCACTCCCCTGGTTCACTCACTCTCCTGGTTTACTCACTCCCCTGGTTAACTCACTCTCCTGGTTTACTCACTCCTCTGGTTCACTCAATCTCCTGGTTTACTCACTCTCCTGGTTCACTCACTCCCCTGGTTTGCTCACTCTCCTGGTTCACTCACTCTCCTGGTTTACTCACTCCCGTATTTTACTCACTCTCCTGATTCACTCACTCTCCTGGTTCACTCACTCCCCTGGTTCACTCACTCTCCTGGTTTACTCACTCCCCTGGTTAACTCACTCTCCTGCTTCACTCACTCCCCTGGTTTACTCACTCTCCTGGTTCACTCACTCCCCTGGTTCACTCACTCTCCTGGTTTACTCACACTCCTGGTTCACTCACTCTCCTGGTTTGCTCACTCCCCTGGTTCACTCACTCTCCTGGTTCACTCACTCCCCTGGTTCACTCACTCCCCTGGTTCACTCACTCTCCTGGGTTACTCACTCCCCTGGTTCACTCACTCTCCTAGTTTACTCACTCTCCTGGTTCACTCACTCCCCTGGTTCACTCTCTCTCCTCGTTCACTCACTCTTCTGGTTTACTCACTCCCCTGGTTCACTCACTCCCCTGGTTCACTCACTCCCCTGGTTCACTCACTCTCCTGGTTCACTCACTCCCCTGGTTCACTCACTCTCCTGGTTTACTCACTCCCCTGGTTTACTCATTCTCCTGGTTTACTCACTCCCCTGATTCACTCACTCTCCAGGTTTACTCACTCCCCTGATTCACTCACTCTCCTGGTTTACTCACTCCCCTGATTCACTCACTCTCCAGGTTTACTCACTCCCCTGGTTTACTCACTCCCCCGGTTTACTCACTCCCCCGGTTCACTCACTCCCCCGGTTCACTCACTCCTCCGGTTCACTCACTCCCCCGGTTCACTCATTCCCACGGTTCACTCACTCTCCCGGTTCACTCACTCTCCCAGTTTACTCACTCCCCTGGTTCACTCACTCCCCTGGTTTACTCACTCTGCCGGTTTACTCACTCTCCCGATTGACTCATTCTCCCGGTTGACTCACTCTCCTGATTTATTCACTCCCCTGGTTCACTCACTCCCCTGGTTCACTCACTCCCCTGGTTCACTCACTCCCCCGGTTCACTCACTCCCCCGGTTCACTCACTCTCCCGGTTCACTCACTCTCCCGGTTCACTCACTCTCCCGGTTCACTCACTCTCCCGGTTCACTCACTCTCCTGATTTACGCACTACCCTGGTTCACTCACTCTCCTGGTTCATTCACTCCCCTGGTTCACTCACTCCCCTGGTTCACTCACTCCCCTGGTTTACTCATTCTCCTGATCTCACTCCCCTGGTTCACTCACTCTCCTGGTTCACTCACTCCCCTGGTTCACTCACTCCCCTGGTTCACTCGCTCCCCTGGTTCACTCACTCTCCTGGTTCACTCACTCTCCTGGTTCACTCACTCCCCTGGTTCACTCACTCTACTGGTTCACTCACTCCCCTGGTTCACTCACTCCCCTGATTCACTCATGCCCCTGGTTCACTCACTCTCCTGGTTTACTCACTCTCCTCGTTCACTCACACTCCTGGTTTACTCACTCCCCTGGTTTACTCACTCTCCTGATTTACTCACTCCCCTGGTTCCCTCACTCTCCTGGTTCACTCACTCTCCTGGTTCACTCACTCTCCTGGTTCACTCACTCTCCTGGTTCACTCACTCTCCTGGTTCACTCATTCCCCTGATTTACTCACTCCCGTAGTTCACTCACTCTCCTGGTTTACTCACTCCCCTGGTTCACTCACTCTCCTGGTTCACTCACTCCCCTGGTTCACTCATTCCCCTGGTTCACTCACTCTCCTGGTTTACTCACTCTCCTCGTTCACTCACTCTCCTGGTTTACTCACTCCCCTGGTTTACTCACTCTCCTGATTCCCTCACTCTCCTGGTTCACTCACTCTCCTGGTTCACTCACTCTCCTGGTTCACTCACTCTCCTGGTTCACTCACTCTCCTGGTTCACTCATTCCCCTGATTTACTCACTCCCGTAGTTCACTCACTCTCCTGGTTTACTCACTCCCCTGGTTCACTCACTGTCCTGGTTTACTCTCTCCCCTGGTTCACTCACTCTCCTGGTTTACTCACTCTCCTGGTTCACTCACTCTCCTGGTTCACTCATTCCCCTGATTTACTCATTCCCGTAGTTCACTCACTCTCCTGGTTCACTCACTCTCCTGGTTTACTCACTCCCCTGGTTCACTCACTGTCCTGGTTTACTCTCTCCCCTGGTTCACTCACTCTCCTGGTTTACTCACTCTCCTGGTTCACTCACTCCCCTGGTTTGCTCACTCTCCTGGTTCACTCACTCTCCTGGTTTACTCACTCCCGTATTTTACTCACTCTCCTGATTCACTCACTCTCCTGGTTCACTCATTCCCCTGATTTACTCACTCCCGTAGTTCACTCACTCTCCTGGTTCACTCTCTCTCCTCGTTCACTCACTCTTCTGGTTTACTCACTCCCCTGGTTCACTCACTCTCCTGGTTCACTCACTCTCCTGGTTTACTCACTCCCCTGATTCACTCACTCTCCAGGTTTACTCACTCTCCAGGTTTACTCACTCTCCTGGTTTACTCACTCTCCTGGTTCACTCACTCTCCTAGTTTACTCACTCTCCTGGTTCACTCACTCCCCTGGTTCACTCTCTCTCCTCGTTTACTCACTCTTCTGGTTTACTCACTCCCCTGGTTCACTCACTCTCCTGATTCACTCACTCTCCAGGTTTACTCACTCTCCAGGTTTACTCGCTCCCCTGGTTTACTCACTCTCCTGATTTACTCACTCCCCTGGTTCCCTCACTCTCCTGGTTCACTCACTCTCCTGGTTCACTCACTCCCCTGGTTCACTCACTCCCCTGGTTCACTCATTCCCCTGATTTACTCACTCCCGTAGTTCACTCACTCTCCTGGTTCACTCACTCTCCTGGTTTACTCACTCCCCTGGTTCACTCACTGTCCTGGTTTACTCTCTCCCCTGGTTCACTCTCTCTCCTGGTTTACTCACTCTCCTGGTTTACTCACTCCCCTGGTTTACTCACTCCTCTGATTCACTCAATCTCCTGGTTTACTCACTCTCCTGGTTCACTCACTCCCCTGGTTTACTCACTCTCCTGGTTCACTCACTCTCCTGGTTTACTCACTCCCGTATTTTACTCACTCTCCTGATTCACTCACTCTCCTGGTTCACTCACTCCCCTGGTTCACTCACTCTCCTCGTTTACTCACTCCCCTGGTTAACTCACTCTCCTGCTTCACTCACTCCCCTGGTTTACTCACTCTCCTGGTTCACTCACTCCCCTGGTTCACTCACTCTCCTGGTTTACACACTCACCTGGTTCACTCACTCTCCTGGTTTACTCACTCCCCTGGTTCACTCACTCTCCTGGTTCACTCACTCCCCTGGTTCACTCACTCCCCTGGTTCACTCACTCCCCTGGTTCACTCACTCTCCTGGTTCACTCACTCTCCTGGTTCACTCATTCTCCTGGTTTACTCACTCTCCTGGTTTACTCACTCTCCTGGTTTACTCACTCTCCTGGTTCACTCACTCTCCTAGTTTACTCACTCTCCTGGTTCACTCACTCCCCTGGTTCACTCTCTCTCCTCGCTCACTCACTCTCCTGGTTCACTCACTCCCCTGGTTCACTCACTCCCCTGGTTCACTCACTCTCCTGGTTCACTCACTCTCCTGGTTCACTCATTCTCCTGGTTTACTCACTCTCCTGGTTTACACACTCTCCTGGTTTACTCACTCTCCTGGTTCACTCACTCTCCTAGTTTACTCACTCTCCTGGTTCACTCACTCCCCTGGTTCACTCTCTCTCCTCGTTCACTCACTCTTCTGGTTTACTCACTCCCCTGGTTCACTCACTCTCCTGGTTCACTCACTCTCCTGGTTTACTCACTCCCCTGATTCACTCACTCTCCAGGTTTACTCACTCTCCTGGTTTACTCACTCTGCCGGTTTACTCACTCTCCCGATTGACTCATTCTCCCGGTTGACTCACTCTCCTGATTTATTCACTCCCCTGGTTCACTCACTCCCCTGGTTCACTCACTCCCCTGGTTCACTCACTCCCCCGGTTCACTCACTCCCCCGGTTCACTCACTCTCCCGGTTCACTCACTCTCCCGGTTCACTCACTCTCCCGGTTCACTCACTCTCCCGGTTCACTCACTCTCCTGATTTACGCACTACCCTGGTTCACTCACTCTCCTGGTTCATTCACTCCCCTGGTTCACTCACTCCCCTGGTTCACTCACTCCCCTGGTTCACTCATTCTCCTGATCTCACTCCCCTGGTTCACTCACTCTCCTGGTTCACTCACTCCCCTGGTTCACTCACTCCCCTGGTTCACTCGCTCCCCTGGTTCACTCACTCTCCTGGTTCACTCACTCTCCTGGTTCACTCACTCCCCTGGTTCACTCACTCTACTGGTTCACTCACTCCCCTGGTTCACTCACTCCCCTGATTCACTCATGCCCCTGGTTCACTCACTCTCCTGGTTTACTCACTCTGCTCGTTCACTCACACTCCTGGTTTACTCACTCCCCTGGTTTACTCACTCTCCTGATTTACTCACTCCCCTGGTTCCCTCACTCTCCTGGTTCACTCACTCTCCTGGTTCACCCACTCTCCTGGTTCACTCACTCTCCTGGTTCACTCACTCTCCTGGTTCACTCATTCCCCTGATTTACTCACTCCCGTAGTTCACTCACTCTCCTGGTTTACTCACTCCCCTGGTTCACTCACTCTCCTGGTTCACTCACTCCCCTGGTTCACTCATTCCCCTGGTTCACTCACTCTCCTGGTTTACTCACTCTCCTCGTTCACTCACTCTCCTGGTTTACTCACTCCCCTGGTTTACTCACTCTCCTGATTCCCTCACTCTCCTGGTTCACTCACTCTCCTGGTTCACTCACTCTCCTGGTTCACTCACTCTCCTGGTTCACTCACTCTCCTGGTTCACTCATTCCCCTGATTTACTCACTCCCGTAGTTCACTCACTCTCCTGGTTTACTCACTCCCCTGGTTCACTCACTGTCCTGGTTTACTCTCTCCCCTGGTTCACTCACTCTCCTGGTTTACTCACTCTCCTGGTTCACTCACTCTCCTGGTTCACTCATTCCCCAGATTTACTCATTCCCGTAGTTCACTCACTCTCCTGGTTCACTCACTCTCCTGGTTTACTCACTCCCCTGGTTCACTCACTGTCCTGGTTTACTCTCTCCCCTGGTTCACTCACTCTCCTGGTTTACTCACTCTCCTGGTTCACTCACTCCCCTGGTTTGCTCACTCTCCTGGTTCACTCACTCTCCTGGTTTACTCACTCCCGTATTTTACTCACTCTCCTGATTCACTCACTCTCCTGGTTCACTCATTCCCCTGATTTACTCACTCCCGTAGTTCACTCACTCTCCTGGTTTACTCACTCCCCTGGTTCACTCACTCTCCTGGTTTACTCACTCCCCTGGTTAACTCACTCTCCTGGTTTACTCACTCCTCTGGTTCACTCAATCTCCTGGTTTACTCACTCTCCTGGTTCGCTCACTCCCCTGGTTTGCTCACTCTCCTGGTTCACTCACTCTCCTGGTTTACTCACTCCCGTATTTTACTCACTCTCCTGATTCACTCACTCTCCTGGTTCACTCACTCCCCTGGTTCACTCACTCTCCTGGTTTACTCACTCCCCTGGTTAACTCACTCTCCTGCTTCACTCACTCCCCTGGTTTACTCACTCTCCTGGTTCACTCACTCCCCTGGTTCACTCACTCTCCTGGTTTACTCACACTCCTGGTTCACTCACTCTCCTGGTTTACTCACTCCCCTGGTTCACTCACTCTCCTGGTTCACTCACTCCCCTGGTTCACTCACTCCCCTGGTTCACTCACTCTCCTGGGTTACTCACTCTCCTGGTTTACTCACTCTCCTGGTTCACTCACTCTCCTAGTTTACTCACTCTCCTGGTTCACTCTCTCCCCTGGTTCACTCTCTCTCCTCGTTCACTCACTCTTCTGGTTTACTCACTCCCCTGGTTCACTCACTCCCCTGGTTCACTCACTCCCCTGGTTCACTCACTCTCCTGGTTCACTCACTCCCCTGGTTCACTCACTCTCCTGGTTTACTCACTCCCCTGATTCACTCACTCTCCAGGTTTACTCACTCTCCTGGTTTACTCACTCTCCTGGTTTACTCATTCTCCTGGTTTACTCACTCTCCTGGTTTACTCACTCTCCTGGTTTACTCACTCTCCTGGTTTACTCACTCTCCATGTTTACTCACTCTCCTGCTTCACTCACTCCCCTGATTTACTCACTCCCGTAGTTTACTCACTCTCCTGGTTCACGCACTCTCCTGGTTCACGCACTCTCCTGGTTCACTCACTCCCCTGGTTCACTCACTCCCCTGGTTCACTCACTCCCCTGGTTCACTCACTCTCCTGGTTCACTCACTCTCCTGGTTTACTCACTCCCGTAGTTTACTCACTCTCCTGGTTCACTCACTCTCCTTGTTCACTCACTCTCCTGGTTCACTCACTCTCCTGGTTCACTCACTCTCCTGGTTCACTCCCTCTCCTGGTTCACTCACTCTCCTGGTTTACTCACTCTCCTGGTTTGCTCACTCCGCTGGTTCACTCACTCACTCCCCTGTTCACTCACTCCCCTGGTTCACTCACTCTCCTGGTTCACTCACTCTCCTGGTTCACTCACTCTCCTGGTTCACTCACTCCCCTGGTTCACTCACTCCCCTGGTTCACTCACTCTCCTGGTTCACTCACTCCCCTGGTTCACTCACTCCCCTGGTTCACTCACTCTCCTGGTTCACTCACTCTCCTGGTTTACTCACTCCCCTGGTTCACTCACTCTCCTGGTTCACTCACTCTCCTGGTTCACTCACTATCCTGGTTCACTCACTCTCCAGGTTTACTCACTCTCCAGGTTTACTCACTCTCCTGCTTCACTCACTCTCCTGCTTCACTCACTCCCCTGATTTACTCACTCCCCTGGTTCACTCACTCTCCTGGTTTACTCACTCTCCTGGTTCACTCACTCTCCTGGTTCACTCACTCCCCTGGTTCACTCACTCCCCTGGTTCACTCACTCTCCTGGTTCACTCACTCTCCTGGTTCACTCACCCCCCTGGTTCACTCACCCCCCTGGTTCACTCATTCCCCTGGTTCACTCACTCTCCTGGTTTACTCACTCTCCTCGTTCACTCACTCTCCTGGTTTACTCGCTCCCCTGGTTTACTCACTCTCCTGATTTACTCACTCCCCTGGTTCCCTCACTCTCCTGGTTCACTCACTCCCCTGGTTCACTCATTCCCCTGATTTACTCACTCCCGTAGTTCACTCACTCTCCTGGTTCACTCACTCTCCTGGTTTACTCACTCCCCTGGTTCACTCACTTTCCTGGTTTACTCTCTCCCCTGGTTCACTCACTCTCCTGGTTTACTCACTCCCCTGGTTTACTCACTCCTCTGGTTCACTCAATCTCCTGGTTTACTCACTCTCCTGGTTCACTCACTCCCCTGGTTTAGTCACTCTCCTGGATCACTCACTCTCCTGGTTTACTCACTCCCGTATTTTACTCACTCTCCTGATTCACTCACTCTCCTGGTTCACTCACTCCCCTGGTTCACTCCCTCTCCTGGTTTACTCACTCCCCTGGTTAACTCACTCTCCTGCTTCACTCACTCCCCTGGTTTACTCACTCTCCTGGTTCACTCACTCCCCTGGTTCACTCACTCTCCTGGTTTACACACTCACCTGGTTCACTCACTCTCCTGGTTTACTCACTCCCGTGGTTCACTCACTCTCCTGGTTCACTCACTCCCCTGGTTCACTCACTCTCCTGGTTCACTCACTCTCCTGGTTTACTCACTCTCCTGGTTTACTCACTCTCCTGGTTCACTCACTCTCCTAGTTTACTCACTCTCCTGGTTCACTCACTTGTCTGGTTCACTCTCTCTCCTCGTTCACTCACTCTTCTGGTTTACTCACTCCCCTGGTTCACTCACTCTCCTGGTTCACTCACTCTCCTTGTTTACTCACTCCCCTGATTCACTCACTCTCCAGGTTTACTCACTCTCCAGGTTTACTCACTCTCCTGGTTTACTCACTCTCCTGGTTCACTCACTCTCCTAGTTTACTCACTCTCCTGGTTCACTCACTCCCCTGGTTCACTCTCTCTCCTCGTTCACTCACTCTTCTGGTTTACTCACTCCCCTGGTTCACTCACTCTCCTGATTCACTCACTCTCCAGGTTTACTCACTCTCCAGGTTTACTCGCTCCCCTGGTTTACTCACTCTCCTGATTTACTCACTCCCCTGGTTCCCTCACTCTCCTGGTTCACTCACTCTCCTGGTTCACTCACTCCCCTGGTTCACTCACTCCCCTGGTTCACTCATTCCCCTGATTTACTCACTCCCGTAGTTCACTCACTCTCCTGGTTCACTCACTCTCCTGGTTTACTCACTCCCCTGGTTCACTCACTGTCCTGGTTTACTCTCTCCCCTGGTTCACTCTCTCTCCTGGTTTACTCACTCTCCTGGTTTACTCACTCCCCTGGTTTACTCACTCCTCTGGTTCACTCAATCTCCTGGTTTACTCACTCTCCTGGTTCACTCACTCCCCTGGTTTACTCACTCTCCTGGTTCACTCACTCTCCTGGTTTACTCACTCCCGTATTTTACTCACTCTCCTGATTCACTCACTCTCCTGGTTCACTCACTCCCCTGGTTCACTCACTCTCCTCGTTTACTCACTCCCCTGGTTAACTCACTCTCCTGCTTCACTCACTCCCCTGGTTTACTCACTCTCCTGGTTCACTCACTCCCCTGGTTCACTCACTCTCCTGGTTTACACACTCACCTGGTTCACTCACTCTCCTGGTTTACTCACTCCCCTGGTTCACTCACTCTCCTGGTTCACTCACTCCCCTGGTTCACTCACTCCCCTGGTTCACTCACTCCCCTGGTTCACTCACTCTCCTGGTTCACTCACTCTCCTGGTTCACTCATTCTCCTGGTTTACTCACTCTCCTGGTTTACTCACTCTCCTGGTTTACTCACTCTCCTGGTTCACTCACTCTCCTAGTTTACTCACTCTCCTGGTTCACTCACTCCCCTGGTTCACTCTCTCTCCTCGCTCACTCACTCTTCTGGTTTACTCACTCCCCTGGTTCACTCACTCTCCTGGTTCACTCACTCCCCTGGTTCACTCACTCTCCTGGTTTACTCACTCCCCTGATTCACTCACTCTCCAGGTTTACTCACTCTCCTGGTTTACTCACTCTCCTGGTTTACTCACTCTCCAGGTTTACTCACTCTCCAGGTTTACTCCCTCTCCTGCTTCACTCACTCCCCTGATTCACTCACTCTCCAGGTTTACTCACTCCCCTGATTCACTCACTCTCCAGGTTTACTCACTCCCCTGATTCACTCACTCTCCTGGTTTACTCACTCCCCTGGTTCACTCACTCTCCTGGTTTACTCACTCTCCTGGTTTACTCACTCTCCTGGTTTACTCACTCTCCTGGTTTACTCACTCTCCTGGTTCACTCACTCTCCTAGTTTACTCACTCTCCTGGTTCACTCACTCCCCTGGTTCACTCTCTCTCCTCGCTCACTCACTCTTCTGGTTTACTCACTCCCCTGGTTCACTCACTCTCCTGGTTCACTCACTCCCCTGGTTCACTCACTCTCCTGGTTTACTCACTCCCCTGATTCACTCACTCTCCAGGTTTACTCACTCTCCTGGTTTACTCACTCTCCTGGTTTACTCACTCTCCAGGTTTACTCACTCTCCAGGTTTACTCCCTCTCCTGCTTCACTCACTCCCCTGATTCACTCACTCTCCAGGTTTACTCACTCCCCTGATTCACTCACTCTCCAGGTTTACTCACTCCCCTGATTCACTCACTCTCCTGGTTTACTCACTCCCCTGGTTCACTCACTCTCCTGGTTTACTCACTCTCCTGGTTTACTCACTCTCCAGGTTTACTCACTCTCCTGGTTTACTCACTCTCCTGGTTTACTCACTCTCCAGGTTTACTCACTCTCCTGCTTCACTCACTCCCCTGATTTCGTCACTCCCCTGGTTTACTCACTCCCCTGGTTTACTCACTCTCGTGGTTTACTCACACACCTGGATTACTCAATATCCAAATGGACGTATTAGTGAGAGGCAGCATGGTTTTGTGAAGGGGAGGTCATGTCTCACTAGCTTGATAGAGTTTTTCGAAGAGGTCACAAAGATGATTGATGCAGGTAGAGCAGTGGATGTTGTCGAGATGGACCACAGTAAGGCCTTTGACAAGGTCCCTCATGGAAGACTGGCACAAAAGTTGAAGTCACACGGGATCAGGGGTTAGTTGGCAAGGTGGATACAGAACTGGCTCGGTTATATAAGGCAGAAAGTAGCAAATGAAAGGTGCTTTTCTAATTGGAGAGCTGGACTAGTGGTGTTCCGCAGGGATCAGTGCTGGGACCTTTGCTGTTCGTAGTATATATAAATGATTTGGAGGAAAATGTAACTGGTCTGATTAGTAAATTTGCAGATGACGCAATGGTTGGTGGAATTGCAGATAGTGATGAGGACTGTCAGAGGATACAGCAGGGTTTAGATCGTTTGGAGACTTGGGCGGAGAGATGACAGATGGAGTTTAATCCAGACAAATCTGAGGTAATGCATTTTGGAAGGTCTAATGCAGGTAGGGAATATACAGTGAATGCTGGAACCCTCAAGAGTATTGAAAGTCAGAGAGATCTAGGTGTACAGGTTCACAGGTCACTGAAAGGGGCATCACAGGCGGAGAGGTAGTCAAGAAGGCATACGGCATGCTTGCCTTCATTGGCCGGGGCATTGAGTACAAGAATTGGCAAGTCATGTTGCAGCTGTATAGAACCTTAGGCCACACTTGGAGTTCAGTATTCAATTCTGGTCGCCACACTACCAGAAGTATGTGGAGGCTTTAGAGAGGGTGCAGAAGAGATTTACCAGGATGTTGCCTGGTATGGAGGGCATTAGCTATGTGTCACGGTTGAATAAACTCGGTTTGTTCTCACTGGAACGACGGAGATTGAGGGGCGACTTGATAGAGGTGTATAAAATGATGAGGGGCATAGACAGAGTGGATAGTCAGAGGCTTTTCCCCAGGGTAGAGGTGTCCATTACTAGAGGGCATAGGTTTAAGGTGCGAGGGGCAAAGTTTAGAGTAGATGTACGAGGCAAGTTTTTTACACAGAGCGCAGTGGGTGCCTGGAACTCGCTGCCGGAGGAGGTGGTGGAAGCAGGGACGATAGTGACTTTTAAGAGGCATCTTGACAAATACATAAATAGGATGGGAATAGAGGGATATGGACCCAGGAAGACTAGAAGGTTGTAGTTTAGTCGGGCAGCATGGTTGGCACGTGCTTGGAGGGCCGAAGGGCCTGTTCCTGTGCTGTACTTTTCTTTGTTCTCCTTTAGATTTACACACTTCTCTGGTACCACCATTCTCATGATTCACACAATCTTCTGGTTAATACACTCCCTGCTTTATACATTCCCCTGTTGTACACACTACCCTGGTTTACACACTCTCTGGTTTACAAACTCTCAGGTTTACATAATTTTTAGTGTGCACATTCTCATGGTTTTGCACACTCTCCTGGTTTACACTCACTAATTTTAAACACTCTCCTGGGTGGAAACTCCCCTGGTTGTAAACATTTCTCTGATTTCCTGGTGCCCGGATTGTTGAAGTGCCTCCTCTCCACAGAGAAAGTCCAGCTCTATGAGTTCATCCTTATCCTTGTTTCTCTGACACTCTCTCTATTTTTCTTGTCTTTCTCTCATTTTCAATATGTCATCAGGAGTGTTGTGGACACAGTGATAACACGTGTAACACTGGCCCTCACTGTGAACACTGGACCTCACTGTGAACACTGGACACAGTGATAACACGTGTAACACTGGCCCTCACTGTGATCACTGGACACAGTGATAACACGTGTAACACTGGCCCTCACTGTGAACACAGCTGCCGTGTTGTGGGTGAGACGGTCACTGTCCCTCCTCTACACAGAAAGTCCGGCTCTGTGAGTCCATCTTTATTTTTTAAATTTGCTATTGGGATCAGAATGGTCAGAATCTGTGTCACTGTGAAAAGCTCCACTCTCAGAGGGGGTGGGATTATTCTTTAACTGGGTGTCCCTGCTTGTTAAGTTTGGGGTTCAGTGTTACCGGGCAGTGCAGGAGGATCACATCAAACAGGAAAATCTCCACTGATATAGAGGATCTCAACTGTATTTTCACCTTCACGAAAGGTGGGCCATCAATGAATTTAGATTTAAAAATATGACTGGCTGCTGCCGGGTATTTAGATCAACAAAAAATAGGGAGCATAAAACTCAGATTTGAAAAAAAAAGAAAATCTATAATTAAGACACGGATTGGGAACAAGTGTTGAGAAGAGGGAGAATTCTGCCCTGGGAAATGTCATTTCCAGACCTTGTGTGTGGATGTGAATATTGTGGAAGAGAGAGTGTGTGAAAGGGGCGGACCAAACAGGAGAAACCAACTGTGTTTGTGTGTCCGCTCTGACCAGGAGATCTCCCAATCCCTCTGGGACTGAATTGGAAATATTTTTCATTCAAACAATCCCCCTGTTCCCCATCTACTTTTCCAAGTTGGATTTCAGGGCAGTTTCGATGCTGCTTTCCAGATTTCTGTGGAAAGGTTGGGAAAATGAGGGCGATCGGGTGAGAGAGCGCGAACAGTGCATCAGTAAAACGGGTTTAAATGCAAAATGGAGCCTTCAAATCGCGTGAAACCTTTTCTACAGCAAACATGAGAGTGTGAGAGACAGGAAGGAATTATCCTGGGACACTGTGGAGCTGGAATTTGAGTGGAATTGGAGAGTTTGGGACGAGAGAAAAACACAGAGAGCAGCAGCAGCCTGGAGCTGAGAGCAGGTTGTCTCCTCCCCGTCCGCTCGCTGCCTTTAAGTTGCTCAGTGCCGCCACCAGAGGCTTCATTTCTCACCCACATTGACGGGGAGATTTTGTGCAGAGTCTCGGACATGAGCGACAGTGCAGCCGCCGAAACGGCTCCTCCAGCCGCCACCCCAGTCAAGGCTGTCAAGAAGCAGAAGGCGGTTCCCCGGAAGAAACAAGAAGGTCCCGGGCTGGGCGAGCTGATCCTCCAGATTGTGGCGGAAAGCGGCGATCGCAAGGGGATTTCCTTACAGGCCATAAAGAAGGCGCTGCGGAGCAAAGGGGTCGATGTGGATAAACAGGGGAACAAGATCAAGCAAAGTGTCCGGAGGAGTGTGGACAACGGCATCTTGGCTCAGGTCAAGGGCACGGGCGCCTCCGGCTCCTTCAAGATCGTTAAGAAGACAATCGGGGGGAAAGTGAAGACCGGAGCAGGCAAGAAACCATCAGTGAAGAAAACAGCAGCCAAGAAATCTCCCAAGAAAACAGCAGCCACGAAAACTTCAGTGAAGAAACCAGCAGCCAAGAAATCCCCCAAGAAACCAGCAGCCAAGAAATCTCCCAGGAAACCAGCAGCCAAGAAATCTCCCAAGAAACCAGCAGCCAAGAAATCTCCCAAGAAACCAGCAGCCAAGAAATCGCCCAAGAAACCAGCAGCCAAGAAGGCGGCAATTCCCCAAAAGAGCGCGAAGAAAGCAGCCCCGAAGAAAAGGTCTCCTGTGAAAAAGACCAAGGGCGTAAAAAATCCGACCCAATCGAGGGCCAAGCCCAAAGTGAAATCAGCAACGGCTAAGAAACCAGCAAAGAAGTGAAAGAAGACGATCAAATTGTAAACCTCTGAACCCAAAGGCTCTTCTCAGAGCCACCCACATCTCTCAGGAAAGAGCTGATCCCCCGACCAATGAATCGCTGTCCCGGTGCTGGGAGCAGATTTCAGACAGAAATGTCAATCCAGTATTGCCGCTCACTCGCTGACATGCTCTGCACCGGGCCTCTCCCCCACTCTGCACTAAAACACAGGGATGTTGCTGCCTCTTCCTAACCGGGGATGTGTCGGGGGAACAGTCACAGTTTGTGTTAGTTTCATTATTCACAGATTCAGGGGGAGAGTCTGTAAAAGAGTTAACACGGCGGAGAAATCCCACCTCACAACTTAAACACTTTATATCAGCTGGAAGGGGTGTTAGTAAAATTCCCAACCCGTCTGGGAGAGGAGTTGTGTGGGGGTGGAATCGGAGCTGGGGTTGAAATGGGTGCAGATAGTTGGGCTGGTTCTAGAAAGGAGCGAACTGAGGCGGGAATATTACTGACAAGTCTGGATTTAATAGATCCGCGTTTCTAACAAGCTGCTGTCTGATGTTGCAGTTTGTACGTGTTGTTCAGCGCGCTCTTTTCACTTCTGTTTGGAATATAAAATGTGGGTTGGAGCAGGCAGGAGGAGGAGCTGGATGATCAAAGACATTTTACTGCTCTGTCTGTCACTCAGTCTGCTCCCCGCCTCTCTCTCTCAGTCAGGTCGGGGCGGGCTGTATAATAAAGGAAAGAGCAGCAGCTCGTCTCTCATTCAGCAGCGACTTTACTCAAGAAGCATCATGTCTGGCAGAGGGAAAGGAGGCAAAGGACTGGGTAAAGGCGGAGCAAAGCGACACCGCAAAGTGCTTCGTGATAACATCCAGGGCATCACCAAACCAGCAATCCGCCGCCTGGCTCGCCGTGGCGGCGTCAAGCGCATCTCGGGTTTGATCTATGAGGAGACTCGCGGGGTGCTGAAGGTTTTCCTGGAGAATGTGATCAGGGACGCCGTCACCTACACTGAACACGCCAAGCGCAAGACCGTCACCGCCATGGATGTGGTTTACGCTCTCAAACGCCAGGGCCGCACTCTCTATGGATTCGGCGGCTGAGAAAATCCATTTGACAATTTAACAAAACCCAAAGGCTCTTTTAAGAGCCGCCCAAATCCTCACATTGAGAGCACTGACCTTAGAATGGCAGCAGAATAACTCATCGAGCTGGTTTAGCGAGTCATAGCTTGGAAACCTCGATTTCCTGTTAAAACGGGTGGCGTTAGAGCAGGAAATCCTTTCCGAGCATTGATTTCTGTTTTCACTCTTGAAGAGCCGCTGCAGTTTCGATGGGCCGAATGGTCTGCAGTATAAATTGTATAATTCGGCGACATAGTTATACAGTCTGAAACACAAAACCTTTCTCCGAGGTCAAACCTGTAACCGCGCACAATGAACACTGACATTGATCAGAGACACTGTTTACATAACTGATCTGTAAACAGCGCCTCATCCTTCCATCTCCCCCAGAACAGTCGCTAAACGAATCAATCCACTCTCCCTTTAATAGCTATTGCTCTTTGCATTGAAACAACCGATATCGCTGATAAGATAAAAATGAGACAGAATTCCGCCCCTCAATAGGAGCTTTACACCAGTCTGGGGAGCTTTACCCCAGTGTGCTGTAGAATAATCAGGGAGTGAATCTGAATTTAATCCGGGTGCTCAGGCAGTGGGTCGAATCTGAGACAAAAATGGGACCAGGAATCATTGAAAAGTTTTTCACATTTACAACTTGAGATTGAGTTTTGATTTTTTTCGGTTTTGTCAAATATCCGTTCCTGGTCCCTGTGAAATTGGCGGGCTTTTTGAAATTGATGGGGTGTCAGTTGTAGGTCCACCAATCAGGGCCCTGATATCCTTCCCAATCATCGCTCTTTTCAAACTTGTCCACGGGATCGGGCTGTATCCAATGAGGAGAAGTGGGCGGTCACTATAATGTCT
Source organism: Scyliorhinus torazame (assembly GCF_047496885.1). Taxonomy (NCBI): domain Eukaryota; kingdom Metazoa; phylum Chordata; class Chondrichthyes; order Carcharhiniformes; family Scyliorhinidae; genus Scyliorhinus; species Scyliorhinus torazame. The sequence continues at coordinate 53,293,074 of NC_092730.1, forward strand.
TAAATAGGCAGCGAGAGAGCGGCGCCAGCATTCTCAGCGTGTGCGTTTCACCCAGTTTCACATCATGGCCAGGACCAAGCAGACAGCGCGCAAATCGACCGGAGGCAAAGCTCCTCGCAAACAGCTGGCTACCAAAGCGGCCCGCAAGAGCGCTCCAGCCACGGGCGGAGTGAAGAAGCCCCATCGCTACAGACCCGGCACTGTGGCTCTGAGGGAGATCCGCCGCTACCAGAAATCCACCGAGCTGCTGATCCGCAAACTGCCCTTCCAGCGCCTGGTGCGAGAGATCGCTCAGGACTTCAAGACAGACCTGCGCTTCCAGAGCTCCGCCGTCATGGCCCTGCAGGAGGCCAGCGAGGCTTACCTGGTGGGGCTCTTTGAGGACACCAACCTGTGCGCCATCCACGCCAAGCGAGTCACCATCATGCCCAAAGACATCCAGCTGGCCCGCCGCATCCGCGGGGAACGCGCCTAAAGCCCGGATTCAGCACCAACAGCAACAAAGGCTCTTTTAAGAGCCACCAAGTCTGTCAGGAAGGGAGCTTCACTCCCCAATACTCATTTGACGTGATTTCGAATATAAGCATCGGCTTTAGGAAGCTTTATTGAAATCACATACCAGAATTAATAGGATGGAATGAATTTATGACATGAACATCGCTTGTCACAAGTAGGCTTCAAATAAAGTAACCGTGAAAAGGCCGCATGTTCGGGGACGCTGGAAGGGAATTGAACCGTCCTGCTGGCCTTTCGTCTGCTTTAAAAACCAGCTCTTTAGCCCTGTGTTAAACCAGCCCGGATTAGATTCTTCCCGGTCCTGGCGCTGGTTAAGAGTCGCTAAATCGACAAATAAAAGCTGCGATCTCCTGTTACTGGTCCCAATGCTCAAGCCTCAATTACAATTAACTCTCCCTTGCAATGGAGTTTCTCTTCTCTCTGAAGGAGCAATTATGTTAATATGAGGCTCCGAGTAAGAAACTAGTCACAGATAGCAACCCACTTACAGATAGCCATTGCAGAAACATCTACACATTAAATAGCAGAGCAGAAACTCTACAGGATAGATTAGATCGCAGGCTTCCTTATTTGAGCAATATTGGAAGGCGCAAAAAATAATTCGCTCTTTTTCCGATAATTTGAGTGGCTCTGAAAAGAGCCTTTGTGTTATTAGACTAAAGAATGGTCGCTTCACTTCTTGCCGGCGCCAGCGCTGGTTTTCTTGGGCAGCAGCACGGCCTGGATATTAGGCAGCACTCCGCCCTGAGCGATGGTCACCCCTCCCAGCAGCTTGTTGAGCTCCTCGTCGTTGCGGACGGCCAGCTGCAGGTGCCTGGGGATGATGCGGGTCTTCTTGTTGTCCCGGGCCGCGTTGCCGGCCAGCTCGAGGATTTCAGCGGTCAGATACTCGAGCACAGCAGCCAGATAGACCGGGGCTCCGGCCCCCACACGCTGGGCATAGTTGCCCTTTCTCAGGTGCCTGTGAACACGGCCCACCGGGAACTGCAGTCCAGCCCGGGAGGAGCGAGACTTGGCCTTGGCCCGAGCTTTACCGCTGGTCTTTCCTCTTCCAGACATTGTTCCAATCTTACAAACACTTTCACACAGAATGAGGAAACCCGCCCACATTCACTTCTCTTATAGCTTCAGGAGGAATGGCGGTGCACACATTGCTGATTGGTTATCTGAACAACATTGCAGAGTCTGCTTCAACGTGACCAATCAGATATCTGTTTGAAGCACCAATCAGGAGGATCCAGGGTACTGAGGGCGGAAACAGATTCCAACCGAAGATTGATTTCAAAGCTTAAAAGAGCGCGAAAAGATTTAAAAAAGAGAAAATTGAATAGGGACCGTAAAAAATGTGAATACGTCGATGAATATTGAGTGTAAGAATGTTGGATTCTCTCTCTATCCCTAGTCCACAGTTTCTCTTCATCTATCAGTTTCTGATTTCGTGTTTTCTCTGTAACTGACAACAAACCCAAAATAAATTAAAGCAAAATAATGCGTTGCTGCAAATGTGAATTAAGGAGAACGTGCTGGATAAACTCAGCATGTCCGGGGGCATCTTTGGAAACGTTTTGAATCTGCAGAACGTGGATTTAGATCTGAAACTGTCTTCAAAATTTTTTCCAATTTGGAGTCCAGTCGGGTTTAATCTGGCTGCTGTTTAAAACGCTCTCAGTCGCCGACAGAATGTCTAATTTCCAGCCAAGTGAAAATTTTATAATTTGTTTCCATATTGTATACTGCTTCCTCGGTGTTAAAACTGGAGTGAGCAATTTGGAGCTCGTGTCAGTATTGAAATGGAGTTTTCCCACACCAATGGTGTGCTCCAAATAAACTGATCGATTATTGAGTAAACCTGAACATAAATGGAAAGGGAGGTTTTTCGGAACCTGAACACAAATTGAAAGGGAGGTTTTGCAGTTCTATTGTCTCTCCAAATCTAGCGACAGGGACCGAATATGACCAAGTCAGAAACCAAAGACACACAGCGTCACCGAGCAGTCACGAAATGATGGGACTTTATTATCAAGGCACGAAGGATGTTATGTTCCAGTGAAACGCTATTTGAACGGATTTGGCTATTCTTAAACTGATAATTGAAAATATGATAGTTTGGCTGCTTTGCAGAAATTGTGGGTGGCTCTTAAAAGAGCCGTTGGGTTTTGATGAGTTTGAGAACAGTTTTACTTGGAGCTGGTGTACTTGGTCACCGCCTTTGTCCCTTCCGACACGGCGTGCTTGGCCAGTTCCCCGGGCAGCAGCAGGCGCACGGCGGTCTGGATCTCCCGGGAGCTGATGGTTCTGCGCTTGTTGTAATGGGCCAGGCGGGAAGCCTCACCCGCGATGTGCTCGAAAATATCGTTGACGAAGGAGTTCATGATGCTCATGGCCTTGGAGGAGATGCCGGTGTCGGGGTGAACCTGCTTCATCACTTTGTAGATGTAGATGGAGTAACTCTCCTTCCTGGCTCGTCTCCTCTTCTTGTTGCCCTTCACTGGTACCTTCTTCTGGGTTTTCTTAGCGCCCTTCTTGGGAGCTGGAGCTTTCTTGTCCTCAGCCATGGTCAGAGCAAACTGCAGACACACAATAACTGAGAATTGCCACACAACTGTTCTTTTCTCGACTAACTCAGTGAACTATGTTAATGAAGGATGGGTGAGAGACCAAGTCACCATTGGTGAATTTAGAATGCTCAGACATCGACGAGCATCTGATTGGTTGTTTCAGGTACCCAATTAGAGCAACTGCCCCTCCCATCCACAAACTTCTGTGGCCAGTCAGATTCCCCTAATTGACACATTGCTCTGACTCTGGGCCTCCCTCTGCCGGCAGCAGCACATTCTCTCTGCTGGTAATAACACGTCACTCTCCAGGGACTGTCCCGGGTGCCGGCGATACCACGCATGCGTGCCCACTCAGCCCGATCAGGCAGTGCGCAGGCGCGGTACACAGCGGGCCGGACCGCCTCCTCCTGACGTCACCGGGCTGTCCAAGGGCAGCTTCTTTGAAGCAACAGCAGGTTGAAGCGGCGCCAGAGAGCAGATCCTCCATTTTGTAGCTGGCAGCTGTGAAGAATTGAAAATGGACGGTTTTGTAATAAGGAAGAGAGGGTCAGAGACACAAACAGGCCCGGATCACACATCTAAATCTGTGGGAGAGAGTCGCTGAGGAGAGTCCACAGCAACACAAAGCAGAGCTGGGGTGAGCTCCACGGCCTCTGCTCAACAACCCATTAAGAAGAAGCTGGAAACAGGAACACAGCAGAATAAAGGTGATATTTGAAGGTATGTCTTTATAAATTGTGCCAATGCAAATCAGGATCCCCTCTGGCTGATTTGTTTGCTGATGAAACGTGGAAGCTCTCTATGTCTTACCTTCCAGACATCTTTTCAATTCTAAACACACTGAACCGCAAATTGTCAGGGAAGGAGGATGATTGCTTTTGGCGCTGTGAAGAATTTGATGCTTTCCAAAAGTAATTGAACGTTAGGCAACTGCGCGTAGAAAGCCAAACCTACTACATGTTCCCCACACTGCAATGACATCTCGAAGAAAACGGTTAGGAAGGGAACTGTCGATAGACTGGCTGCGCTGAACAACAGTTTATATCGCTATTTTCCAGAGGAGAAGTTTCAGATTTTGAGAGAGAATTAGTTGGTGAAAACTCCCTTTGAGTTCGAGACCCCAGACTCAATTTACTGATTTATAGCTGACTCCAAATGTACAAACTGAGCTTCTGCACCTTACCTGTGACAGCACATTAAAAATACGGCACAACTCCATGAGGTTTTCAGAATTCTGGCATAGCGTCTCCGAGGAGTATCCAGTACGGAGTAAAACAAGCATTCTTTTGCTATTACACATCACAAGGATCTACATGTTCAAGGTTGGATTTTTCATCCTCAAAAGGATGAAGACAGCACACAGGAACCAGCTGAACTCTGCACCTGATACACGCACTGCCCTCTCCTCTAAACCTGATTGGAGTGAGATCATAAGGACCAAGCAAGTTCACCTACTGGATTAAAGGTAAGAGAACATAGTGGGTCACGGAGGTCAGCTGGTGTGGGTCCCAAAGGCTGGCCAGCATGGGTCCCAAAGGATGGCCGGTTGGTTAAAATGGGTCGCAGGTTAAAACAGTTTAAAAGTACTGCTCTGTAAAATTCTGCTGATTCAGTTCATCCACTTATCCTTCATTTACCAGGACTAACTGATCGAATGTCATTGATGTAGTACATATGTTACAGATAAGAATATTTATAACTGAAGCAGAATGGAAAAGGCAGTTTCAGACATCAGGACAAGACCAGGTCTCATGCTACAAGAAGAGACCTGCGCACTGATACATTGTTCGAATTATTATTGGTAAACATGCAGTTACTGAAGAAGAATTTTAAAATCCAGGTTTGGCAGTATGTCATGGTGCTCATTACAGAGAAAGTGCTGCAAACTGCTCCGAACTGTTTGTCAACAATTCAAGTGGAGACTGGAGAAGCTTTCAACTGGAGCTGAGTTCATAGATTTCATCGAGCCTACAGTGGCCATTCGGCCCATCAAGTCTCCAACGGCCCTTGGAAAGAGCATATTAATAATAATAGATTGTCACAAGTAGGCTTCAATGAAGTTACTGTGAAAAGCCACAGTCGCCACATTCTGGCGCCTGTTCGGGGAGGCCGGCACGGGAATTGAACCCACGCTGCTGGCCGTGTTCTGCATTACAAGCCAGCTGCTTAGCCCACTGTGCTAAACCAGCCCTCCCCAACTACCTAAGCTCACACCTAAACCCTATCCCCACACCTCCACCCTCCCCGGAAACCTTCCCTCACCTTTTTTGGGCACTAAAGACAATTTAGCACAGCCAATCCACATAACCTGCACATCTTTGGACTGGGAGGAAACCGGAGCACCCAGAGGAAACATGGGGAGAACGTGTGACTCAGTTGACTGTGTAAACCAGGGGAGTGTTCAAATCAAATTCAATTTCAAATTGGAAAGGGGTGAAAATGAAGCCAGTCAGTGAAATGTTAGTTTGCAGAAAGTGAGAGTTTCAGGGGCTGAGTGACAGTGTAATAACAAACAAGCTGCAGGCAATGACTGCAAATTGAATATCTCGTTGGGACAAACACACAGCTACAAAGGTGATTGGTTGAGCCCGAGGGCGCAGGGCCACTTGCAGCCACACACACACACACACACACACACAGGGTCTCAGACTTGCGGGAGTGGAGCAGCTGCTTTGCTGCTGGAGGTGGGAGTGAGACTACCTGTGGCCTGTTGCTGCTCCCTCCCGGGGTGAAGGCCCTGACCTCTGTCCTCCCACCCTTCTCCCTGAGGTGGGACCCCATGGGGCCTGGTGCTGTTTCCCCTCCCGGGGTGAAGACCCTGCCTTTGGTCCTCCCGCCCCTCTGCCTGAGGTGGGAGTGGGACCGCTTGCGGCTGCTGTTAAGAAAAGGACTTTGTTTCGGGCCCCCACAGGGCTGAAGAGTGCCGTCTGCCCACCATTCCCACCCCCTGTGGCGGGTGTGGGGCAGCTTGGGACATTGATTTCGGCCCCTCCAGGGCTGAAGAACGCTGCCCCGCTTACAGTGACTATCTGCTGTTGCCCTGCAGCTCCTTCCCTTGTGGCACCTGCTGTTGTGGGGCCACGTCGTTCCCCATGTACCCTGATCTCAGTTACAAGGCCATGCCGTACCAGGGCCAGTAACCCAGGGGCATCCTCCACTCTGCTGGGGGCAGGGCGGACAAGTCACTCTGCGGGGAAGACAGCCTCCTCGCCCTTCCGCCTCCTAACGCAGCAACTTGGGGTCAAATGTTATGCCCACCCAACCATGGCCATCAAGGCGTGCACTCGTGCGATGGCCGGGGTCATCAGCCCTTTGGCCATCGTAGCCGCCTCTAGGATGTACGGTAAGGCCGTGTTTTTCCTGCGGGCCGAGCAGGCGGTCTACCGTGTCCTGGAAAGGGGGCTCACAGTGGGTGTGGGACACGTGGCGCTGGACCCACTGGAGGCCACTGCCGAATGTGTCGTTCCTTCAAACGTCCCGCTCTACCTCCCCACCGAGCTCCTCCTCCCCCATCTCAACTTCCTGGGGGAGGTCTGGTCCGGGGTGGCGCCGCTGACACTCGGCCTGCGGGACACTTCCCTCTGTCATGAATACTCCTTCCGGCGTCAGGGTTTTGTCTGCCTGACCCGGGAGGAGGTCATGGAGGGAGGATTTGTGGCTCCCCACCAAGGGAAGGACCACAAAGTGATCTGGTCTGCGGATGGCATGCGGTGCCATGCCTGAAGTGGGCTGGGGCATATTCGCCGGAACTGCCCCACCCTAACGGCCACTGCCAACACCATCTCCAGGCCGGCCATGGCTGGCACTGCCCCCCTCTCCTCTACCACCTCTGTCTGCCCAGCAGCCGGCCCCTGACAACACCTCGGCTGTTGGCGGCCTAAAAAGGCCAAACGGAAGACGGCGCGATGGTCGGACCGGGCCCACCCACACCTTGGCCCCATCACGAGTACTGACCCCGTGCCCGTCCCAACCAACACAGAGGCCGCAGCCTCACCTCGCGATGCCGCCGCCACCTCACAACAACATGAGGGGCCTGGAGAGACCAACACACGGGCTCCGGAGGGCGGTGGGGACCCTGTGTACAGTCCCGAGCTGGATGCTGTTCCGGCCCCACCACAGTACCAGGGGCTCGGCGATGCGGAGGGGGGGGCATTGCAGAGGGTGGGGGGGGGGATGCTGCCGAGGGCCCTCCAGCAGTGGTGGCCCCGCAGCAACATCAGCTTGCCCCCCGCAAGCGTCAGCGGCCTGGGTTGCAGGTTGTGGTGGATCTCGCTCCCCCCTCCCCAGGCGAGCGGGGTTGAGTATCTCCTGTGTTTATTTCCATCACCCTGATGCCCAGCCCCGTTAAAAAGGCCAAAGCAGCCTCCAGTGCCGCCGAGGCGACCGAGCTGCCATCGTCCCCCGAGCAGGGAGGCCTGGGGGCGGGCGGAGACGAGACCCCCCCCCCCAATGCTTACATTACTCCCCAATTACCTTTTGTTCATCGCTGGGGGCCGGCGGCAGCCATCAGAGCCCCTATATCTTCGGGTCGTGGGCGGGCGACAGGGAGGAAGGCTCCCCGCTCACAAGGCCCAAGCAGACGATGCGAAGGAGCCCAGAATCCATCCCGGAGCTGTTCCCGGGGATCTTTCCGGGTCTGTCAGAGGGCCCGGCATCGACGGCGGGGTCGGTGTAGCCACGGACTCTGAATCGAGGGGGGGGGGGGGGCCTGCGAGGAACCCGCCTGAGAGATCCTGGGGTGGGATCGACTCGGACCAGAGGGAGCAGCGCCAAGCTGTTCTGTTCCTCGCGGGGCTCCTGAGGGAGTGGAGGGGGCAACAACCCTCTACTCCCTCTGAGCAGAGTTATGGGTGATTGGTGAAGGACACACGCTACAACTGACTTGGAGGTAACCATAGCCAGACTCAACATCCACGGCACATCACCGTTTCCAGTGCTTCTCTGTCCTCCGGGACGCAAAGTACGGGGTGTGCTTCCTGCAGGAAACCCACGCCATTCCGGGGGACAAAGCTAAGTGGACCCTGGAGTGGCAAGGGGGAGTCTTCATGAGTCACTTGGCCCCACGTTCGGGCGGGGTGGCTATCTTGCTGGCTCCACATTTTCAGCCAGAGAGCTGGAGGGTCAAGGAGCCAGTGCCAGGCCGTCTGTTGCATTTAACGGTCCTCGACGGGGACGTGGTGCGTCACTTTGTGAATGTATACGCTCCCTGGCCGGGCCGCAGCAAACAACTTTCTTTGACAAAGTGTCCACTCTTCTTGGCACCATTCCTGTGGGCGAGTGCATCATCCTTGGAGGGGATTTCAATTGCACCCTCCAGGACAAGGACCGTGGTAGAGTCCAGTGCAGCACGCAGGCGGTGATGAAGTTAAGGGACCTGGTCAGGTCCTTCGACTTGGCGGGCGCCTGGAGAACTCTCCATCCTGAATCTCAGGTGGACACATTTGTGGGCCCTCTGTTGGGAGCGTCCAGAATCGACCGTCTTTACATTTCTAGGACGTACTTGCCCAGAGTTCAGACGGCCTGTGGAGCAGGTGCCGTGCTCGGATGACCACCTGGTGTGGGCGGGGCTCGGCCAGCTCCGCGCTCAGGCACGGTCTGCGTACTGGCACTTTAACAACCTGCTGCTGGAGGACAAGAGGTTCCTGGAATCGCTTCGCCATTTCTGGGCCGGCTGGAGAAAGAAGCAGGGTGGCTTCCCCTCCTTGAGGCTATGGTGGGACGTGGGCAAGACTCATGTCCGCGCCTTCTGTCAGGGGTACACGAAGCGGTCGATGCCGGGGCGGAAATCCACGATCGCCAAATTGGCTGAAGAAGTCTTCCATCTGGAGTCACGTCTCGCTCAGCCCGATGAGGACCCACCCTGGGGCTGCTGTACGGGGAGAAGACTGGCGTGCTGCGGGACCTGCAACTTTTCGGGTCCCACGGCGCGTATGTGAGGTCACGGATCCGTCTCCTGACAGACATGGACCGTGGCTCCCCGTTCTACTCGTTGGAAAGAAGATGCAGGGCCAGTCGGCCGACGACAGTCCCTCGTCTCGGATCCGGAGGGGGTCAGGACCCTAATCAGGGACTTTTATTCTGACCACTTTACTGCAGATCCGTGCAGCGAGGACGCTTGCAGAGTTCTGTGGGAGGACCTGCCGCAGGTCGGCCCGGAGGGCGTCGGGGTCTCGACCAAACCGTCAATCATCAATACCGGCGCCCTCGACAGCAAGACCCCAGGGCTGGACGGGCTGACCGTGGAGTTCTTCAGTGCGTGCTGGGGAGCGACTACGCGGGGGTCCTGGGGAATGTATCGTGACCGGGGAGATGCCCCTTTTGTGGCGCAGGGCCGTTATTGCCCTGCTGCCCAAGAAAGGGGATCTCCGCCGACCCAAAAACAGGTGAGCGGTCTCCCTCCTCAGCACGGACTACAAAATAATTGCCAAGGTCATGTCTTTGCACCTTGGCCCTGTGCTGGACCACATGATCCACCCTGACAGTCCTATACCATCCCGGATCGCACCATTTACCATGATGCACCCTGACAGTCCCACACCGTCACGGACCGCACCATTTACCATGATCCACCCTGACAGTCCCACACCGTCCCGGACCGCACCATTTACCATGATCCACCCTGACAGTCCCACACCGTCCCGGACCGCACCATTTACCATGATCCACCCTGCAGTCCCACACCGTCCCGGACCGCACCATTTACCATGATCCACCCTGACAGTCCCACACCGTCCCGGACCGCACCATTTACCATAATATCCATCTGGTCCGGGACATCCATCATTCCCAGATGGCTGGGATGTTGAGCGCCTTCCTGTCTCTTGACCAGGAGAGGGCGTTCGACAGGGTGGGGCACGAATATTTGCTCGGGCCTCTGCGAGCCTTCTGGTTCAGGACGCACTTTGTCACCCGGATCCGATTACTGTACGCTGCCTTGGAGTGTCTGATTAAGGTTAACCTCTCCCTGACGCGCCCCTTCGCTTTGGGAGAGGAGTGCGTCAGGGCTGCCCCTTGCCCGGCCAACTTTATTCTCTGTGCGTGGAGCTTTTCCTGCGCCTCCTGCGGAGGAGGTTGTCGGGGCTGGTTCTGCGTGAGCTGGGCATGGCGGTGGTCGTTTTGGCTTAGGCTGATGATGTGCTGCTCATGTTCATTGACCCCGGTGACCTGCGGAGGATGCGAGAGTGCCAGGCTGTGTACTCCGCCTCATCTTCTGCTGGGATCAACCGGGCTAAAATGTTCCGGACACCTGGTCGGTCCGTGGCAGATGGACCCCCTCCCAGAGGAGCTCAGGCCTTCAGCTGGAGCCGGTCCAACATCGACTTGGACCAACATCCTCGACCTGGGAGCCCACCTTTGCCCGGCAGAGGAAGCCTGGCCGGTGAACTGGCAGGAGTTGGAGACCAAGGTCACCGCTCGCCTGGGACGCTGGACAGGACTGCTCCGAGTGCTGTCCTACAGGGGTCGAGTTCTCATCATAAACCAGCTGATAGCCTCCATGTTGTGGTACCGGCTGGTCACTTTGACCCCTCCCCCTGACTTTGTGACAGGCATCCTGAGAACTCTGATTCGGTTCTTCTGGGACAATGGATTGCACTGGGTCGCTGCGGAGGTCTGGAGTCTCCCGCTTGCGGAGGGCGGTCAGGCGCTGGTGTGCCTTCGCATCCAGATCACGACTTTCCACCTTCAGACTCTGCAGCGATACCTGGACGTTGAGCCTCCTCCACGATGGTGTGCCCGGGCGACATATTTCTTCTGCCAGGTGCACGGCCTGAACTACGACGTTGACCAGCAAGGTCTTCAGAATTCTTTGTTGGCGCTGCCCGTCTTGTACCAGGACCATCTCAAAGTCTGGAACAGGGTCCCCACGTGCCACAGCTCTCCGCTGTCAGGAGTAGTGGCTCTCGTAAAGGAGCCGCTGCTCAGGAATCCGCACCTCCGCCAATATCCATTCCGGTGGCTGGCGGAGCGGAGGGTTGTGGATGTCGGGGTGACCAGGATCTGGGACGTGCAGGGTGGCAGAGTAGTGGACTGGATGACGCCCTACGAGCTCGCCGAGCACGGTGCTGTGTCCACCCAGCACGCGGCCAAGCCCATCCGAGGCCTCAAAATGGTTGTGCTCGGCCCCTTGGACTCGAGACGGCGCAGTTGTGCGGTGGCATCCCGTCTGAGCGGACCCCTGCTCGGACGGAATGCCACGTTGGTCCCAGGCCCCGGAACCCCTTCCGGGCGCCGGTACCCCACAACCCCAGTCGCTTCATGTCGACACCCCCCGTGCCTTTTCGTACCGCGCAGATGTGTTTCCTGTACGGCCTGCTACTGCACACCTTCCACCTCCTTGCCCTCGCCCGCAATCCGGACACGGCTTGGCGTGCCTTGCTGCAGTCCGGCAGCGGAGGTCCCAACTGGAGTTCCCTCTACGGAGGCGTCTTCCCTATAAGACTTGGGGACCTGGGATGGAGGGTGCTGCACAAGGCAGTGTCATGCAACCATCGGTTAAATCACCACACGGCCTCCCCAGAGACCTGCCATGTTTGCGGCCTGGTGGAGACCGTGGAGCATGTGTTTGTTGTCTGTCTTAGGCTGCACTCCTTTTTTAGTTTTTTTGACAATATTGTTGTTGAGATTTTCTTTGCACTTAAGCCCCACGCTCCTGATCTATGGACATCTGGTGTGGGAAGGTGGGGAAGCGGGGAAGGCGGAGGACCTCCTTGTGAACCTGCTCCTGGGCCTGGCCACACTTGCCATTAATAGGTCCAGGCAGCGGGCGACCGAGGGGGTCGTCCGGCCTGACTGTCTGCCCCTCCTCCGCAGCCTCGTTCGCGGCCGGGTGTCCCTGGAGTGGGAGCTTGTGGTGACCACGAGCACACTTGAGGCCTTCCGTGCTCGGTGGCCACCGTAGGGGTTGGACTGCCTCATCAACCCTGATTTTCACACTTTAATTTAACGGGTTTTGTTCCGTTTCCGTTTCCTTTCTGATTCCTTTTTGGGCTCTGCTCCAGTTGCTTTCTTTTTGGAGCACCCCCCGGTTTGCTTTTGTCCCTCAGTTAATTTTTGTATTTTTTCTTTAGTTGTCACGCCGTGCATCACTCCAGAATAGTCGGTGGATGCAGGGTTTTAATTCTGCTGCGTGGAGATAAATGCAGCAGGTCATCACTCACAAGGGAAGAAAACACAAGAAAAAAAAAACAACACAAAAATATTATGACAGTTGTTAAACCCGATAAAACCCCCCACACACAGTGCCCCCAACACGGGCTCTATAGGAGGTTTTGCTCTATATGTGATGACAGTGAAATGAGGAATATTTCCATTGATTCTCAATGCGCAATTACTGCGGGGATCTGCGCATGCCCGGCGTAACCCCGCCCCCTGCCTGTCCTCACTGAGGGTGAGAGCGCATGTGCAGCCCCTCCAGCCCAGGAACAGCGTTCTCATTGCAGCAGCACATCCATCTGGGAGTGTGAGCAAAGAGGCTCAGAGATCATTACTGACTCGGGGGGAGTTCAGGGAGAATCGGGCGCTGTTTGCAAGAGGCGCAGCGGAGCACGATCTTGTTCCGGGACTTGGAGTGAGCGGGGGGAAGGGAGAGCTCTTTCTGGGCCTGGCTTATTTGTCTGATTCTGGGTTAGGATTTGGAGAGTATTTTCTTTATTTTACTGATTATCAATTGAAAGAATAGATTGATCTATCATTGGTCTCATCTGATCCTGATTTACAAGAGAGATGGTATCTTCCGCCCAGTTCAACAGATAAAGAGATGAGTTCCAAGATGATGATTCCTCAGCAACGTGAATGTGGCGACTTGGGGCTTTTCACAGTAACTTCATTTGAAGCCGACTTGTGACAAGAAGCGATTTTCATTCCATTTCACATGGTTAGGTGGGGTTACTGGGTAAGGGTGGAGGCGTGGAACGCTCTTTACAAAGATGGGCTCGATGAACCGAATGGCCTCCTTTTGCCCTATAAATTCTGTGATTATCAGTTGAAAGAATAGATTGATCTATCATTGGCCTCATCTGACTCTGATTTACAAGAGTAATGCTTTCTTCCCCCTAGTTCAACGATGAAGAAATGAGTTCCAAGAACAAGATGATGATTCCTCAGCAAAATGTATGTGTCGCCGTCTCCTTCTAACTGACAGTAAGTACAATATTAATCCAACATTGCAGAGACACAGACACAACATCAACTCCACCGTCACAGAGAACAGAAGCAGTCACACTCACATTCACCTCAAGTCCCAGATAAACATGTCCAATCCAACAGTGATACACGAGAGGGCAGGTGGAATCATTTTCCAGAATTCGCCCCCCCCCCGCCATATCATGGAACGTTGGATCAACTTGTTGTGATAATAGCTTTTCGTAAAGTAATCAGTATAGAAATAATTAGGTACAGATTCAGCAATGTGTAAGTATCCATTTGCCCTTTTTTGTAACTTTGTTGGATTAAAATGTGTCAGAAGCACTTTAACCTCACAAGTTGTGAACCTTTGGTGCAAGTAAAAAGTCAGATAGTACAACTGATTTAAAAATACAGAATTATTCGTAAGTTTCTACTGAGACAAGTCAGAAAACAAAATATTGGGGGAATGTCCAATTCACAGAACAAGCATGTCTTTCGGGACTTGTGGGAGGAAACCGGAGCATCCGGAGGAAACCCACACAGTCACAGGGAAAACGTGCAGACTCTGCATAGGCAGCGACCCAAGCGGGAATCAAACCTTGGAACCTGGCACTGTGAAGCAATCCCCTGATTTACACAATCCCATGGTGTACACCACGCTAGTTTCACACACTCCCCTGGTTTACATGCTCTCCTGGTTTCACACTCATCTGGTTTGAACACTCAACTGCTGTACACTCTCCTCATTTTACACACACTCCTGTTGTGCATCCTCCCCTGGTTCCATACACTCACCTGGTTTCTACACACCCCTGGTTTATACACCCCCCTTGCTTTATACACTCCCCGGCTTTATACACCCCCCTGCTTTATACACCCCCCTGCTTTATACACCCCCCTGCTTTATACGCCCCCCTGCTTTATACACCCCCCTGCTTTATACACCCCCCTGCTTTATACACCCCCCTGCTTCATACACCCCCCTGCTTCATACACCCCCCTGCTTTATACACGCCCCTGCTTTAGACACTCCCCTGCTTTAGACACTCCCCTGCTTTATACACTCCCCTGCTTTATTCACCCCCCTGCTTTATACACCCCCCTGCTTTATACACCCCCCTGCTTTATACACCCCCCTGCTTTATACATCCCGCTTTTAGATACATCCCCCTGCTTTATGCACTCCCCTGCTTTATGCACTCCCCTGCTTTATACACTCCCCTGCTTTAGACACTCCCCTGCTTCATACACTCCCCCTGCTTCATACACCGCCCCTGCTTTATACATCCCCCCTGCTTTATACATCCCCCCTGCTTTATACACCCCCCTGCTTTATACACCCCCCTGCTTAATACACCCCCCTGCTTTATACACCCCCTGCTTTATACATCCCGCTGTTTGATACATCCCCCTGCTTTATGCACTCCCCTGCTTTATACACCCCCTGCTTTATACACCACCCTGCTTTATACACCCCCTGCTTAATACACCCCCTGCTTAATACACCCCCCCTGCTTAATACACTCCCCTGCTTTGTACATCCCCTGCTTTATACACCCCCCTGCTTTATACACTCCCCTGCTTTATACATCCCCTGCTTTATACACTCCCCTGCTTTGTACATCCCCTGCTTTATACACCCCCCTGCTTTATACACTCCCCTGCTTGGTACACTCCCCTGCTTTACACGCTTCCCTGCTTTACACGCCCCCCCCCCTCCACACCCCCCCCCTCCACACCCCCCCCTCCACACACCCCCACCCCACACCCCTACCACACACCCCCACCCCACACCCCCACCCCACACCCCCACCACACACCCCCACCCCACACCCCCACCCCCACCCCACACCCCCCCCACCCCACCCCCCCCCCACACCACCATCCCACCCCCCACCACTTCCCCCTGCTTTACGCACTCCCCTGCTATCCGCACCCCCCTGCTTTGTGCACCCCCCTGCTTTGTGCACCCCCCTGCTTCGTACACCCCCCTGCTTTGTACCCCCCGCTGCTTTGTACACCCCCCTGCTTTGTACATCCCCTGCTTTTTACACCCCCCTGCTTTGTACACCCCCCTGCTTGATGCACCCCCCTGCTTGATGCACCCCCCTGCTTGATGCACCCCCCTGCTTGATGCACTCCCCTGCTTGATACACCCCCCTGCTTGATACACCCCCCTGCTTGATACACCCCCCTGCTTGATGCACCCCCCTGCTTGATGCACCCCCCTGCTTGATGCACCCCCCTGCTTGATGCACCCCCTGCTTGATGCACCCCCCTGCTTGATGCACCCCCCTGCTTGATGCACCCCCCTGCTTGATGCACCCCCCTTCTCGATACACCCCCCTGTTCGATACACCCCCCTGTTCGATACACCCCCCTGCTCGATACACCCCGCTGCTCGATACACCCCGCTGCTCGGTACACCCCCCTGCTCGGTACACCCCCCTGCTCGGTACACTCCCCTGCTCGGTACACGCCCCTGCTCGGTACACACCCCTGCTTGGTACACGCCCCTGCTTGGTACACTCCCCTGCTTGGTACACTCCCCTGCTTGGTACACTCCCCTGCTTTACACGCTTCCCTGCTTTACACGCCCCCCCCCTCCACACCCCCCCCTCCACACCCCCCCCCTCCACACACCCCCACCCCACACCCCTACCACACACCCCCACCCCACACCCCCACCCCACACCCCCACCCCACACCCCCACCCCCACCCCACACCCCCCCCACCCCACCATCCCACCCCCCACCACTTCCCCCTGCTTTACGCACTCCCCTACTATCCGCACTCCCCTGCTTTACGCACTCCCCTGCTTTATACACCCCCCTGCTTATACACTCCCCTGCTTTGTACACTCCCCTGCTTTGTACACTCCCCTGCTTTGTACACTCCCCTGCTTTGTACACCCCCCTGCTTGATACACCCCCCTGCTTGATACACCCCCCTGCTTGATACACCCCCCTGCTTGATACACCCCCCTGCTTGATACACCCCCCTGCTTGATACACCCCCCTGCTTGATACACCCCCCTGCTTGATACACCCCCCTGCTTTACACACTCCCCTGCTTGTGCCGGAATGTGGCGACTAGGGGTTTTCCACAGTAACTGCATTTGAAGCCTACTTGTGACAATAAGCGATTTTCATTTCATTTATGCACTCCCCTGCTTGAACCACTTCCAATCGTTTAGAAGCTCCACTGGTTTCCACACTTTCTTGTTGCGCACATCCCTCTGTTTTCACACTTTCAAAAAACAAAAAAAATTGCCGTTCGTTTTCATTTATTGTCCAGAAACAAAGGCTTCTTCTTCGCTTTCTCTAATAACAGTCTGTCGCCATCTGGCTCAGCAAACAATGCTCCCTATTCCCCCCCCCACCCAGCTCGCCTCCCACTGACCCCCTCCCCACCCAGCTCCCCTCTCCCTGACCCCCCCCCCCGCCCAGCTCCCCTCTCCCTGACCCCCCCCACCCAGCTCCCCTCTCCCTGACCCCCCCCCCGCCCAGCTCCCCTCTCCCTGACCCCCCCACCCAGCTCCCCTCTCCCTGACCCCCCCCACCCAGCTCCCCTCTCCCTGACCCCCCCCCCGCCCAGCTCCCCTCTCCCTGACCCCCCCCCACCCAGCTCCCCTCTCCCTGACCCCCCCCCCCCCCGCCCAGCTCCCCTCTCCCTGACCCCCCCCCCCACCCAGCTCCCCTGTCCCTCCCCCCCCGCCCAGCTCCCCTCTCCCCGGCGCCCCCCCACCCACCCAGCTCCCCTCTCCCTGACCCCCCCCCACCCAGCTCGCCTCCCACTGACCCTCCCCCCCGCCCAGCCCCCCTCCCCCTGACCCCCCCCACCCAGCTCCCCTCTCCCTGACCCCCCCCCGCCCAGCTCCCCCCTCCCTGACCCCCCCCCCGCCCAGCTCCCCTCTCCCCGACGCCCCCCCACCCACCCAGCTCCCCTCTCCCTGACCCCCCCCCGCCCAGCTCCCCTCTCCCTGACCCCCCCACCCAGCTCCCCTCTCCCTGACCCCCCCCGCCCAGCTCCCCTCTCCCTGACCCCCCCCACCCAGCTTTCCTCTCCCTGACCCCCCCCACCCAGCACCCCTCTCCCTGACCCCCCCCACCCAGCTCCCCTCTCCCTGACCCCCCCCACCCTGCTCCCCTCTCCCTGACCCCCCCGCCCAGCTCCCCTCTCCCTGACCCACCCCGCACAGCTCCCCTCTCCCTGACCCCCCCCACCCAGCTCCCCTCTCCCTGACCCCCCCCCCCGCCCAGCTCCCCTCTCCCTGACCCCCCCACCCAGCTCCCCTCTCCCTGACCCCACCCACCCAGCTCCCCTCTCCCTGACCCCCCCCCACCCAGCTCCCCTCTCCCTGACCCCCCTCCCACCCAGCTCCCCTCTCCCTGAACCCCCCCCACCCAGCTCCCCTCTCCCTGAACCCCCCGCGCAGCTCCCCTCTCCCTGACCCTCCCCACCAAGCTCCCCTCTCCCTGACACCCCCCTGCCCAGCTCCCCTCTCCCTGACCCCCCCAGCTCCCCTCTCCCTGACCCCCCCACCCACCCAGCTCCCCTCTCCCTGACCCCCCACCACCCACCCAGCTCCCCTCTCCCTGACCCCCCCCGCCCAGCTCCCCTCTCCCTGACCCCCCCCGCCCAGCTCCCCTCTCTTGACCCCCCCCAACCAGCTCCCCTCTCCCTGACCCCCCCGCCCAGCTCCCCTCTCCCTGACCCCCCCACCCAGCTCCCCTCTCCCTGACCACCCCACCCAGCTCCCCTCTCCCTGACCCCCCCCCGCCCAGCTCCCCTCTCCCTGACCCCCCCCGCCCAGCTCCCCTCTCCCTGACCCCCCCCGCCCAGCTTCCCTCTCCCTGACCCCCCCCGCCCAGCTTCCCTCTCCCTGACCCCCCCCACCCAGCTCCCTCTCCCTGACCCCCCCCCGCCCAGCTTCCCTCTCCCTGACCCCCCCCGCCCAGCTCCCCCCTCCCTGACCCCCCCACCCAGCTCCCCTCTCCCTGACCCCCCCCCGCCCAGCTCCCCTCTCCCTGAGCCACCCCCCCGCCCAGCTCCTCTCTCCCTGATCCGCCCCCCCACCCACCCACCCAGCTCCCCTCTCCCTGACCCCCCTGCCCAGCTCCCCCCCCGACCCCCTTGCCCAGCTCCCCCCCCACCAGCTCCCCCCCCCCCAGCTCCCCTCTCCCTGACACCCCCCCCCCGTCCAGCTCCCCTCTCCCTAACCCCCCCGCCCAGCCCAGCTCCCCTCCCCCACACAGCTCCCCTCTCCCTGACAACCCCCCCCCGCCCAGCTCCCCTCTCCCTGACACCACCCCCCCCCCGCCCAGCTCCCCTCTCCCTGACCCTCCCCCCCCGCCCAGCTCCCTTCTCCCTGACCACCCCCCCGCCCAGCTCCCCTCTCCCTGACCCCCCCCCCCCCGCCCAGCTCCCTTCTCCCTGACCCCCCCCGCCCAGCTCCCCTCTCCCTGACCCTCCCCCCCCGCCCAGCTCCCTTCTCCCTGACCACCCCCCCGCCCAGCTCCCCTCTCCCTGACACCCCCCGCCCAGCTCCCCTCTCCCTGACCCCCCCCGCCCAGCTCCCCTCTCCCTGACCCCCCCCGCCCAGCTCCCCTCTCCCTGACCCCCCCCGCCCAGCTCCCCTCTCCCTGACACCGCCCCCCGCCCAGCTCCCCTCTCCCTGACCCCCCCCCACCCAGCTCCCCTCTCCCTGACCCCCCCCAGCCCAGCTCCCCTCTGCCTGACCCCCCCCCCCGTCCAGCTCCCCTCTCCCTGACCCCCCCCCCCCCCCCCCCCCCGTCCAGCTCCCCTCTCCCTGTCCCCTCCCCCCCCTCCATTTGGAGAAATTCCGATCGGCCGGGAAGCCAGTCTGCAGTTTTAGGTGGTGCTGCTGATCGCCAGCCGAGCAAAATTTTACGGCGGCCGATCAGAGAGGTAAAGGCATCCGCCCTCCTCCCCATGAAGAGATCTGGCTGGTCTGATGCCCCAGAGACTGCCACTTTCGGGCATGTCTTCACTCTCATCCCTAACACTTTGGACATTGCCTCGAAGAAGGCTGTCCAGTACCCACCAAGTCTGGGGCAAGAGCAGAACATGTGGGCGTGGTTGGCCAGGCCTCCTTGGCAGGGTTCACCTCTATCCTCCACCTCTGGGAAGAACCTGATCATTCGGGTTCTGGTCAAGTGGGCTCTGTGTACCAATTTTAGCTGCGTTAGGTTGAGCCTCGGAGGGAGAGTTGACCCTGTGCAGTGCGTCGCTCCAGAATCCCCACCCTATTTCGAACCCCAAGTCGTCTTCCCATTTCCTCCTTGTCGTGTCCAGTTCGGTGTCGGTCCTCTCTTGCAGTTGTTCGTACATGTCACTACAGTTCCCTCTGCCTAGGATGTCTGCGCCCAGTAGCTCTTCCAATAGTGTCTGTCATGGTGGTCGTGGTTATGTCCTTGTCTCCTTCCTTGAGGAAGTTTTGTCGCTGCAGGTATCTGAGTTTGTTGCCTTTAGCTGGTTGGAATCTCTGCATCAGTTCTTCCAGTGTTGTGACCCTACCGTCAGTGTATAGGTCCCTGACTGTCAATGTCCCCCACATCCTGTCTCCACCTTTTGAAGGTGGCGTCGGTGAGTGCTGGTGTGAACCTGTGGTTATTGCAGATGGGGGCTTTGTCGGATATTTTGGTCAGTCCGAATTGCTGCCGTAGTTAGTTCCACGTCTGGAGGTGGCTATCACCACTGGGCTGCTGGAGTGTTTCTTGGGAGAGCCGCCTTGGCGACGGCCCGGGGGGCGGTCCCCTTGAGGGGGTCTCCTCTGCGTGCATCCACTCGGCTTCTGCCTCCTTTGTCCATCCCATCTCTCTTGGATTGGATTGGATTTGTTTTCACTGTACCGAGGTACAGTGAAAAGTATTTTTCTGCGAGCAGCTCAACAGATCATTAAGTACATGAGAAGAAAAGGGAATAAAAGAAAATACATAATTGGGCAACACAACATATACAATGTAACTACATAAGCACTGGCATCGGATGAAGCATACAGGGTGTAGTGTTAATGAAGTCAGTCCATAAGAGGGTCATTTAGGAGTCTGGTGACAGTGGGGAAGAAGCTGTTTTTGAGTCTGTTTGTGCGTGTTGTCAGACTTCTGTATCTCCTGCCCGATGGAAGAAGTTGGAAGAATGAGTAAGCCGGGTGGGAGGGATCTTTGATTATACTGCCCGCTTTCCCCAGGCAGCGGGAGGTGTAGATGGAGTCAATGGATGGGAGGCAGGATCATGTGATGGACTGGGCGGTGTTCACGACTCTCTGAAGTTTCTTGCGGTCCTGGGCCGAGCAGTTGCCATACCAGGCTGTGATGCCGCCTGATAGGATGCTTTCTATGGTGCATCTGTAAAAGTTGGTAAGAGTCAATGTGGACATGCCGAATTTCCTTAGTTTCCTGAGGAAGTATAGGGGCTGTTGTGCTTTCTTGGTGGTAGTGTCGACGTGGGTGGACCAGGACAGATTTCTGCAGATGTGCACCCCTAGGAATTTGAAACTGCTAACCATCTCCACCTCGGCCCCGTTGATGCTGACAGGGGTGTGTACAGTACTTTTCTTCCTGAAGTCAATTACCAGCTCTTTAGTTTTGCTGGCATTGAGGGAGAGATTGTTGTCGCTATACCACTCCACTAGATTCTCTATCTCCCGCCTGTATTCGGACTCGTCGTTATTCGAGATCCGGCCCACGATGGTCGTATCATCAGCAAACTTGTAGATGGAGTTGGAACCAAGTTTTACCACGCAGTCGTGTGTGTACAGGCAGTAGAGTAGGGTGCTAAGTACGCAGCCTTGTGGGGTGCCGGTGTTGAGGACTATTGTGGAGGAGGTGTTGTTGTTCATTCTTACTGATTGTGGTCTGTTGGTAAGAAAATCGAGTATCCAGTTGCAGAGTGGGGAGCCAAGTCCTAGGTTTTGGAGCTTTGATATGAGCTTGGCTGGG
The DNA here is from genome assembly GCF_047496885.1 of Scyliorhinus torazame. Lineage (NCBI taxonomy): Eukaryota > Metazoa > Chordata > Chondrichthyes > Carcharhiniformes > Scyliorhinidae > Scyliorhinus > Scyliorhinus torazame. Next base: position 53,314,238 of record NC_092730.1, read on the forward strand.
ATTATGGTGTTGAAGGCGGAGCTGTAGTCAATAAATAGGAGTCTAATGTAGGAGTCCTTGTTTTTGAGATGCTCTAGGGATGAGTGTAGGGCCAGGGAAATGGTGTCTGATGTGGACCGGTTGCAGCGGTATGCGAATTGCAGTGGATCAAGGCGTTCTGGGAGTCTGGAGGTGATGCGCTTCATGATCAACCTCTTGAAGCACTTCATTACGACTGAAGTTAGGGCCACTGGTCGGTAGTCATTGAGGCACGTTGCCTGGTTCTTCTTTGGTACCGGTATGATGGTGGTCTTCTTGAAGCAGGTGGGGACCTCGGAGTGGAGTAGGGACAGGTTAAAGATGTCCGTGAATACCTCTGCCAGCTGCTCCATGCAGGCTCTGAGTGCACGACCAGGGATCCCATCTGGGCCCGTCGCCTTCCGAGGGTTCACTTTCAGGAAGGCCAATCTGACTTCGGAAGCTGTGATGGTGGGTATGGGTGAATTATGGGCTGCTGGGGCACTCGCCAGCGGATTGTTGGTTACCTGCTCGAACCGAGCATAGAATGCATTAAGTTCATCGGGGAGGGGTGCGCTGCTGCCAGAGATACTGTTCGGCTTCGCTTTGTAGCCCGTTATATTGTTTAGTCCTTGCCACAGCCGCCGAGAGTCTGTCTGACTCTAGCTTGGTTTGATCTTCTCTCTTGGCATTCCGGATGGCTTTGCGGAGGTCGTACCTGGATTTCTTGTATAGGTCAGGGTCGTCTACCTTGAACGCCTCAGATCTGTCCTTCAGTAGGGAGTCAGTCTCGCGATTGAGCCATGGTTTCCGGTTGGGGAACGCACGTACTGCTTTCTTTGGCACGCAGTCGTCCACACATTTGCGGACGAAGTCTGTGACGGTGGTGGCATACTCATTTAAGTTGGGCGCTGAGTTCTTAAATATGGACCAGTCCACTGTCTCTAAGAGCTCTTCTGTCTCCTCGGACCAGCACTGCACAACCTTCTTAGCTGGATTCTCCCGCTTGAGTTTCTGCTTGTATGCCGGGAGAAGGAGCACCGTCTTATGGTCTGATTTCCCAAAGTGCGGTCGGGGGATGGAACGGTAGGCACCCTTGATTTTTGAGTAGCAGTGGTCAAGAGTGTTGTCGCCCCTGGTGGGACAGGAGATGTGCTGGTAAAATTTTGGCAGTACACTCTTGAGGTTGGCCTTGTTGAAGTCTCCGGCCACGATGAACAAGGCCTCCGGGTGTTCTGTTTCGCAGTTGTTTATTACTGTGTATAGTTCGTCCAGCGCCTTCCTCACTACTGCCTGGGGTGGGATGTAGACCGCTGTGATAATGGCTGAAGTGAACTCCCGTGGAAGATAATATGGGCGGCACTTCATGGTCAGGTATTCCAGGTCTGGGAGCAGTGGGTCGCCAGAGTCGTCACATCCAAGCACCAGGAGGAATTGATGAGGAGGCAAACCCCTCCACCCTTCGCTTTGCCTGATGATGCAGTGCGGTCCACCAGGTGAATTGAGAAGCCTTCAGGTTGTATGGCACAGTCCGGTGAGGCAGGGGTGAGCCATGTCTCTGTGAAACACAGCACACAGCAGTCTCTTACTTCCCTCTGAGAGGTAAGTCTGGCGTTAAGTTCATCCAGCTTGTTTTCGATCGCTTGGACGTTTGCCAGGAGTATGCTGGGGAGCGGGGTCTTGAAACCGCGTTGCTTCAGTCTAACCTGCAGACCGCCGCGTTTCCCTCGCTTCCTCGGTCGGCGGCTGCTGCTGGATGATCCTCGGATCCGATGGCAGATGTCAGTTCTTGTGGAAGGTAGGTGGTCTTGTCTGGCGGGGTCCAGGGCGCTGGAGGGGTCCAGGGTGCTGGCGGGGACAAGGGCGCTGTTTACGTAACTGGGGTCGCGTCTGGCAGGGTCCCGGGCACTGGTTGAGGTAGAGGGGTTGCAAGGGGGCACGTTTGCGATCCGGATGGGTCCCGGCCTTCTGCGGGCACGGGAATACCTTGCAGCGCTTTTGGGTCCTCGCACGGGGTCTCCGCCATTTCGGGAGTCCTGGGTCGTGGGCAGGGGCTTCCTGAGGCAGGTTGGGCTGGGTCCCGTGGTCTGTTCCCTCCCTGGGTGCTGCTATGGTAGGATCTTGAAGTGGGCCCGTTCGGGCCTCCACGTGGATTTTTCTTTCTTCCATCACCAGGTAGGTCGGGTTGTTGGGCGGGCCTCTCAGGGCCGGGTCACTGGGCGGGTCTCTGGGGGTCGCGTTGGGCCGGGTCTTGCCGTCGGGGGTCGGGAGCTCCGGGGACTGGGCAAGGCGATCCGGGGGCTGGCGTCAGTAGTTTGGCCGGGTTTGGAGCTCCGAGGTCCGATTCGGCTCCAAATCGAGGTTGGGGCTTCACTTCCGGTTTGGGCCCGATCTTCTTCCAGGTCGCGGAGGTCAGGTCGGGTCGGGTCAAAAGGTCTCCAAGGGCTTCGGAGGATGTTCAAGCCTGCAAGAGAAGATAAAAGAGAGAGGTTAGTAATAATGTTAGTTTTAGAATTAATTGTTAAAAGATTAGAACGAGTATAAGTTAAGTAAAAAGTGGATCTGTTTGGGAGAGCTCGCTGAGAGTTGCCTCGCTGCGGCGCCATCTTGGTAAAAGATGCCGCTGTCGCTGCCCAGTGTTAGAATTGAAGGTTTGGGAGGGCTAGCACTCCCCTCGATTTTGGTTTCTGTAGGACCTTCTTTGTGATCCTAGCATTCTTTTCCCCCTATACAAACGCCATGATTAACTTGTCCAGTGAGTTAAAAAAGGCCTTGGGGATATAGATTGGGATCAATCTGAATAGGAAGAGGTATCTGGGCAGAACGTTCATTTTGATTGTCTGTACTCTCCCCAACAGGGAGAGTGGGAGTGTGTTCCATCTCTGCAGGTCCTTTTTGACTTCCTCTGCCAGACTGGTCAGGTTCCATTTGTGGATCCCCATCCAGTGATGAGCGATTAGGATCCCCAGGTAGTGGAATTTGTGTTGGGATTGTTTAAACGGCAGTCCCACCAGTGCTGCCCCTCCCCCTTGCGGGTTCACCGGGAAAATCTCACTTTTGCTCATATTGTGTTTAATCGGCCGAGACGGCACCAATCTCTTTCAGGAGCGCAATGATTCCTTTCATGCTGCTTTGTGGGACCGAGATGTAGAGGAGCAGGCCATCTGCAAAGAGTGAGACTCTATGCTCTCTGCCTCCTCTTTGGATCCCTCTCCAGTTCTTTGCTGTTCTGTGAGCGATCGCTAATTATTCGATCGCTGGAACGAACAGCAGCTGTAACAGCAGGCATCCCTGCCTTGTGCCCTTGTGGAGCTGGAAGTACTGGGAGCTGGTGTTGCTTCGCCATACGCTCGCCATTGGAGCGTTGTACAGGAGCTCCACCCAGGAGGTGAACCCTGATCCGAGCCCGAACTGCTCCAGCACCTCTATAAGGTACTTCCACTCGACTCTGTCGAAGGCCTTTTCTGCATCCAGGGAAACGATCACCTCAGGTGCTCTGACCCCAGATGGGATCATGATCACGTTCAGCAGGTGCCTGATGTTCAATGTTAGCTGTCTACCTCTGACAAAGCCCGTTTGATCCTCTGCGACCACCTCTGGTACGCAGTCTTCCAGTCTTTTGGCTAGGATCTTGGCCAATATTTTGGTGTCTACTTTTCGTAGCAAAATGGGTCTGTATGAAACGTATTCAGTCGGGTCTTTCTTAGGTATTAGCGAGATTGAGGCTTGTGTTAGCATAGGTGGCAGTGTGCCCCTTGCCAGCGAGTCTGTGAACATCTTCCTCAGGTGTGGGGCCAGTGCTGTCACAAATGTTTCGTAGAAGTCCGCCCGGAACCTGCCTGCATGTAGCTTATACTCTCCATGATCTCTCCCAGTTCTAGCGGTGCTCCCAGGCCCCATTTTCTGTCCTCCCCCACGACTGGCATGTCTAGTCTATCAAGGAACTGTTTCATCCCTGAGCCCCCTGTTGGGGGCTCTGAGGTGTACAGTCGCCAGTCAAAGTCCTCGAAGGTCTTGTTAACCTTGTTTGGGTCTGTTTCTAGTGTGCCTCTGTTGTCCCTAATTTGCACGATCACTCTGGTGGCTGCCTGCTTTCTCAGCTGGTGTGCCAACAGGTGGCTGGCTTTGTCCCTGTTTTTTTATAGCGGTCTCCGTGCCTGGCGGAGTTGGTGCACTGCTTTCCTCGTGGAGAGCAGGTCAAAGTCCATTTGTAGCTTTTTCCTTTCCGCCAAGAGCTCTGCTGTTGAGGCCTAGCCGCTCTCTCCTCTCTCTCCCTTTGCACTTTAAAGGCAATAATTTCCCCAATTTTGTTTTTAAACTTAGAGTACCCAATTCATTTTTTACTTTTTTTTCCAATTAAGGGGCAATTTAGTGTGGCCAATCCACCTAACTTGCACATCTTTGGGTTGTGGGGGCGAAGCCCACACAAACACGGGTAGAATGTGCAAACTCCACACACAGTGACCGAGAGCCGAGATCAAACCTGGGACCTCGGCGCAGTGAGGCCGCAGTGCTAACCCACGGCGCCACCGTTCTGCCCAATTTCCACTCTAATCACGGCCTTCAGCGTCTCCCAGAACGTGGAGGATGAGACCTCTCCCAATCTTGTTTGTCGTATACTCCGCTATGGCCTGTGATAACCTCTCACTGAAGTCCTTCTCGGCCAATAGGGCAGTGTCCAACCTCCTTGTGGGGCATTGGGTAGAGCCCGTCCCCGACCTCACTTCCATATAATGTGGAGCGTGATCGGAGATTACGATTGCGGAGTACTCTGCCTTGACCAGCCCTTGGTGCACCGATTTTCCAACCACAAAGAAGTCAATCATCGAGTATACGTTGTGGACTGAGGAGAAGAAGGAGAACTCCTTCTCCCCTGGGTGGGTGATCCTCCATGTGTCCACCACCCTCTTCTGCCCCATGAAGCGACCGGGTTCCTTCTCCATGTTCAAGGTCTTCCCTGCTCTGGGGTTTGACCTGTCTGTCCTTGGGTCCTGGACACAGTTAACGTCCCCCCACCCCTCACCATGATCAGTCGGTGCGTCGCTATGTAGGATATTTCTGCCATGGTCTTTTTCATGAATTTTACATTGTCCCAGTTGGGAGCAGGCCGTACAGGAAACCCATCTGCGCGGTACGAAAAGGCACGGGGGGTGTTTCCGTGTGGCGGCTGGGGTTGTGGGGTACCGGCGGCCGGAGGGGGATCCAGGGCCTGAGACCAACATGGAATTCCGTCACAGCAGGGGTCCGCTCAGACGGGATGCCACCGCACAACTGCGCCGTCTCGAGTCCAAGGGGCCGAGCACAACCGTTTTGAGGCCTCGGATGGGCTTGGCCGCGTGCTGGATGGACACAGCACCGCGCTCGGTGAGCTCGTAGGGCGTCATCCAGTCCACTCCTCTGCCACCCTGCACGTCCCCGATCCTGGTCACCCCGCCATCCACAGCCCTCCGCTCCGCCAGCCACCGGAATGGATATTGGCGGAGGTGCGGATTCCTGAGCAGCGGCTCCCTTACGAGAGCCACTGCTCCTGACAGCGGAGAGCTGTGGCACGTGGGGACCCTGTTCCAGACTTTGAGACGGTCCTGGTACAAGACTGGCAGAGTCAACAAAGAATTCTGAAGACCTTGATGGTCACCGAACAGGAGCTGCACATCGTAGTTCAGGCCGTGCACCTGGGGGAAGAAATACTTCGCCCGGGCACACCATCGTGGAGGAGGCTCAACGTCCAGGTATCGCTGCAGAGTCTGAAGGCGTAAAGTCGTGATCTGGATGCGAAGGCACACCAGCGCCTGACCGCCCTCCGCAAGCGGGAGACTCAAGACCTCCTCAGCGACCCAGTGCAATCCATTTTCCCAGAAGAACCGAATCAGAGTTCTCTGGATGCCTGTGACAAAGACAGGGGGAGGGGTCAAAGTGACCAGCCGGTACCACAACATGGAGGCTATCAGCTGGTTTATGATGAGAACTCGACCCCTGTAGGACATCACTCGGAGCAGTCCTGTCCAGCGTCCCAGGCGAGCGGTGACCTTGGTCGCCAACTCCTGCCAGTTCGCCGGCCAGGCTTCCTCTGCCGGGCAAAGATAGACTCTCAAGTAGAGGATGTTGGTCCGGCTTCAGCTGAAGGGCCTGAGCTCCTCTGGGAGGGGGTCCATCTGCCACGGACCGACCAGGAGTCTGGAACATTTAGCCCGGTTGATCCCAGCAGAAGATGCGGCGGAGTACACAGCCTGGCACTCTCGCATCCTCCGCAGGTCACCGGGGTCAGTTAACATGAGCAGCACATCATCAGCATAAGCCGAAAGGACCACCGTGTTGCTCTGTTTATCTGGTTATAAATATGGCGGTCAATATGGTCGCCTTCCTTCATCCTAATTATGTTTACTTTAGAGTCGCCAGGTATCTCTCGATACCACCACAAGGTTCAAACCCGAATACTGATCAAAGAGCCAGTACACCAGTTCGTTAGTTCAAAGTCAATACTATATATTTACACACACCGTAAGATCTACTCATGCACAACAGTACTACAAACTAAACTATTTCTAACGCTAACGCCTGTACTTAACTTCGGGTGCCCACTTTGTCAGAGGAACAATGGCCGTTGTTTGGATCTGAGGCTGTTGGGTTTGAAGATACACAGGAGAACAGCGAAGGTCGTCCGTCTGGTAGCGAGCGTTGACCTTGAACTTACTTGCTTCTGGTGATGCTGGTGGATGGGTCTCTGTGCTTTGAGAGCCAAGTCCAAGAGAGTGAATCTCTCCTGGGGGTTCCTTCTTATCCTTGGAGGGGCTTTGCGCGCTTTTAGGTGGGCCTTAAACTTGGTCCCAATTAATTGGGCCGCTTCTCGATCACTGTTATCGATCTTGACCAATAAAGGGGTGGGTGCCCTGATGGCTGGGCGTGTCTCAGGTGGCCGTTGGCCTTGCTTTGTTTGTGCTTTTCGGTTGGGGAACTGGCGCCGGGATGCCTGCAATAGTATCGGTGACCTGAGTGTCATTCCTTTGTTTCCCGGAGATGGGCCATCAATATGCTAATCGACCCATAGTTTCAATTCCGTCTGGGAGCTGTTTCCCAAATATCCATTCAGGCTCTGTGCCTGCTTGTTTTCTAGCATTGTCCACAATTCCCTATATTCTTTGCGAGCGTCCATTTTGTATTCTGGAAGTGGCCATCCCAGATGGCTACAACCGCCATGCCCGGCTCGCACAGAACCAGCCCCGACAACCTCCTCCGCAGGAGGTGCAGGAAAGGCTCCACGCAGAGAGAATAAAGTTGGTCAGCCCTGACGCACTCCTCTCCCAAAGCGAAGGGGCGCCGTCAGGGACAGGTTAACGTTAAACAGACACTCCGAGGCAGCGTACAGTAATCGGATCCGGGCGACAAAGTGCGTCCTGAACCAGAAGGCTCGCAGAGGCCCGAGCAAATATTCGTGCCCCACCCTGTCGAACGCCCTCTCCTGGTCAAGAGACAGGTAGGCGCTCAACATCCCAGTCGTCTGGGAATGATGGATGTCCCGGACCAGATGGATATTATGGTAAATGGTGCGGTCCGGGACGGTGTGGGACTGTCAGGGTGGATCATGGTAAATGGTGCGGTCCGGGACGGTGTGGGACTGTCCGGGTGGATCATGGTAAATGGTGCGATCCGGGACGGTGTGGGACCACGAAAGGGGCATCTCACCGGTCACGATACATTCCCCAGGACCCCCGCGTAGTCGCTCCCCAGCACGCACTGAAGAACTCCACGGTCATTCCGTCCAGCCCTGGGGTCTTGCTGTCGAGGGTGCCGGTCTTGATGATTGATGGTTTGGTCGAGCCTCCCGACTACCTCCGGGCCGACCTGCAGCAGGTCCTCCCACAGAACTCTGCAGGCGTCCTCGCTGCACGGATCTGCAGTAAAGAGGTCAGAATAAAAGTCCCTGATTTAGGGTCCTGACCCCCTCCGGATCCGAGACGAGGGACCGTCGTCGGCTGACTGGCTCTGCATCCTCTTTCCAGCGAGTAGAAGGGGGAGCCACGGTCCATGTCTGTCAGGAAACTGATCCGCGACCTCACGTACGCGCCGTGGGACCCGACAAGTTGCAGGTCCCGCAGCACGCCCGTCTTCTCCCTGTACAGCAGCCCCAGGGTGGGTCCTCATCAGGCTGAGCGAGACGTGACTCCAGATCGAAGTCCTCTTCAGCCAACTTGGCGATCGTGGATTTCCGCCCCGCCGTCGACCGCTTTGTGTACCTCTGACAGAAGGCGCGGACATGAGTCTTGCCCAAGTCCCACCATAGCCTCAAGGAGGGGAAGGCACCCCGCGTCTTTCTCCAGCCGGCCCAGAAAAGGCGAATCCAGTCCAGGAACCGCTTGTCCTCCAGCAGCAGGTTGTTAAAGTGCCAGTACGCGGACCGTGCCTGAGCGCGGAGCTGGCCGAGCCCCGCCCACACCAGGTGGTCATCCGAGCACGGCACCTGCTCCACAGAGGCCGTCGGAACGCTGGGCAAGTACGTCCTAGAAATGTAAAGACGGTCGATTCTGGACGCTCCCAACAGAGGGCCCACAAATGTGTCCACCTGCGATTCAGGATGGAGAGTTCTCCAGGCGCCCACCAAGTCGAAGGACCTGACCAGGTCCCTTAACTTCACCACCGCCTGCATGCTGCACTGGACTCTACCACGGTCCTTGTCCTGGAGGGTGCAATTGAAATCCCCTCCAAGAATGATGCACTCGCCCACAGGAATGGTGCCAAGAAGAGTGGACACTTTGTCAAAGAAAGTCGTTTGCTGCGGCCCGGCCAGGGAGCCTATACATTCACAAAGTGACGCACCACGTCCCCGTCGTGGACCGTTAAATGCAACAGACGGCCTGGCACTGGCTCCTTGACCCTCCAGCTCTCTGGCTGAAAATGTGGAGCCAGCAAGATAGCCACCCCGCCCGAACGTGGGGCCAAGTGACTCATGAAGACACCCCCTTGCCACTCCAGGGTCCACTTAGCTTTGTCCCCCGGAATGGCGTGGGTTTCTTGCAGGAAGCACAGCCCATACTTTGCGTCCCGGAGGACAGAGAAGCACTGGAAACGGTGATGCACATCCCTGCTGCCGTGGATGTTGAGTCTGGCTATGGTTACCTCCAAGTCAGTTGTAGCGTGTGTCCTTCACGAATCACCCATAACTGCTCAGAGGGAGTAGAGGGTTGTTGCCCCCTCCACTCCCTCAGGAGCCCCCCGAGGAACAGAACAGCCTGTCGCTGCTCCCCCTGGTCTGAGTCGATCCCACCCCCAGGATCACCCTCAGGCGGGTTCCTCGCAGGCTTCCCCCTCGATTCAGAGTCCGTGGCAACCCCGCCTCCACTGTCGTAGCCGGCCCCTCGGAGAGACTCGGAAAGACCCCCGGGAACAGCTCCGGGATGGATCCTGGGCTCCTTGGCATCGTCTGCTTGGGCCTTGTGAGCGGGGAGCCTTCCTCGCCGTCGCCCGCCCACGACCCGAAGATATAGGGGCTCTGGTGACTGCCGCAGGCCCCTGGACGGGCACGGGGTCAGTACTCGTGATGGGGCCAAGGTGTGGATGGATTCGGTCTGACCGTCACGCCGTCTTCCGTTTGGCCTTTTTAGGCTGCCTCTGGTCTAGTGGAGTCTCCCTCTCCCCCGCCAGTAGCCGCGGTGTTGTCAGGGGCCGGCTGCTGGGCAGACAAAGAGGTGGTAGAGGAGAGGGTGGCAGTGCCAGCCACGGCCGACCTGGAGATGGTGTTGGCAGCGGCCGTTAGGGTGGGGCAGTTCCGGCGAATATGCCCCAGCCCTCTTCAGGCATGGCACCGCAGACCAGATCACTTTATAATCCTTCCCTTGGTGGGGAACCACAAAACCTCCCAGCGTGACCTCCTCCCGGGTCAGGCGGGCAAAAGCCTGACGCTCCGAGTATACATGACGGAGGGAAGGGTCCCGAGGCCGAGTGTCAGCAGCGCCACCCCGGACCTGACCTCCCCCAGGAGGTTGAGATGGGGGAGGAGGAGACACGTTCGGCGATGGCCTCCAGCGGGTCCACGGCCATGTGTGTCCCACCCACTGTGAGCCCCTTTCCAGGACACGGTGGACCGCCTGCTCGGCCCGCAGGAAAAACACGGCTTTGCCGTACATCCTAGAGGCGGCTACGATGGCCAAGAGGCCGATGACCTCGGCCATCGCACGAGTGCACGCCTCGATGGCCATGGTGGGGAGGGCATAACATTTGACCCCAAGTTGCCGCGTTAGTAGGCGGAAGGGCGAGGGGGCCGCCAAGGGTCGAGAGGCTGTTGCCCCCGCATAGGTTCTTTGGCGCCCTGCCCCCAGCAGAGTGGAGGATGCCCCTTGGGTACTGACCATGCCCACACTTGGTACGGCACAGCCATGTAACTGAAATCCGAGTACTGGGGGAAGGACGTGGCACAACAACAGCAGGTGCCACAGGGGAAGGTGCTGCAGGGCAACAGCAGATAGTCACTGTAAACGGGCAGCGCTCTTCAGACCCGGAGGGGCCTAAAGCAAAGTGGCAACTGCCACACACCCGCCACAGGGGGTTAAAGAAGTGGGCGGACGGCGCTCTTCAGCCCTGTGGGGGCCCAAGACAAAGTCCTTTGTCTTCACAGCAGCCCCAGGCGGTCCCACTCCCACTTCACCCCGGGAGGGGGAACAGCACCAGGCCCCAGGTGGTCCTACCTCAGGCAGAGGGGTGGGAGGACAGAAGTCAGGGCCTTCACCCAGTGAGGGGGCACAGCAACAGTCCCCAGGTGGACCCACTCCCACCTCGGGCACGGCGGTGGAAAGACAAAAGGCTGGAGGCAGGGTCTTCACCCCGGGAGGGGGCAGCAACCTGCCCCAGGTGGTCCCACTCTCTCCTCCAGCAGCAAAACATTTCATTGATTGACTTCATTTTCACCCCTTTCCAATTTGAAATTGAATTTGGTTTATACACTATCCTGGCTCACACAGTCCGCTGGTTGATACATTTCAGTGGCTTTGGACAATTGTCTGGTCTTGGACAGTCCGCTGGTTTGAAACACTCCCCTGATTTCCACACTCCTTGGTTTACCCACACCACTGATGTAGTCACTCCCCTGGTTTCCAATTTGTAATTGAATATGATTTGAACACTCCCCTGGTTTACACAGTCAACTGAGTCACACGTTCTCCCCATGTTTCCTTTGGGTGCTCCGGTTTCCTCCCTGTCCAAAGATGCGCAGGTTATGTGGATTGGCTATGCTAAATTGTCCTTAGTGTCCAAAAAAGGTTAGGGAAGGTTTCCGGGGAGAGGGTTGAGGTATTGGCTTAGGTAGTTGTGGGGCTGGTTTAGCACAGTGAGCTAAACAGCTGGCTTGTAATGCAGAACAAGGCCAGCAGCGTGGGTTCAATTCCCGTACCGGCCTCCCCGAACAGGCGCCGAAATGTGGCTACGAGGGGCTTTTCAGTAACTTAATTGAAGCCGACTTGTGACAATAAGCAATTATTATTATTAGTTTGCTCTTTCCAAGGGCCATTGCAGACTTGATGGGCCGAATGGCCACCTTCTGCACTGTAAATGCTATGAAATCTATGAACTCCGCTCCAGTTGAAAGCTTCTCCAGTCCCCACTTGAATAGTTGACATCCAGTTCTGAGCAGCTTGCAGCACTTTCTCTGTAAGATGCACCATGACATACTGCCAAACCTGGATTTTAAAATTCTTCTTCAGTTTCTTCTTCCGTTACTGCATGTTTACCAATAATAATTCTTATAATATGTCATTGCTCAGGTCTCTTGTAGCATGAGACCTGGTCTCGTCCTGATGTCTGAAACTGCCTTTTCCATTCTGCTTAAGGTATGAATGTTCTTATCTGTAACGTATGTACTACATCAATGACATTAGTATGTACTACATCAAGCACCGATACTGTCTATGGCACAGTGATGGAGCTGGATTTTGCTGACATTTTTTGTATAATTGAAAAATACATTCCAGCCGTAATACATTGAGAATATCTTTAATATCTGCAACTCCAGTTCATGTATTCCAAGAAGTTTTCATAGTAAACTTACACACATCGATTAGGAGCTGCCAGATGTGTACAACTATCATATTCATTTTAAAGCCACGCAGAATACACGGGCAAAATGCTGGAGTTAAAATAAATCATTCTCTGCCAGAATCTGAGCATTATGGAATAGTGTAATAAACAAAAAATGTGTATTACAGGTGAATCCATACATATGGATTGTAAACAGACAGGTGGCCCATAAACCCACAGCAGGGTTTTGTTTCAGTCAGGTTTTTCTCAATGTTGTTGTCACTGCTCTTCTCACATTTTATCCAAAACATTCACAGCAATGTTCACATGAGCCCCAGTTGTAAATCAAACATTCTGGATTCTACTTCCGGATGAAGGGCGGGATTAATAAACATCAGTTAGTCCTGGTAAATGAAGGGTAAATGAATGAACTGAATCAGCAGTATTTTACAGAGCAGTACTTTTAAACTGTATTTTACCTGCGACCCATTTTAACCAACCGGCCATCCTTTGGGACCCATGCTGGCCAGCCTTTGGGACCCACACCAGCTGACCTCCGTGACCCACTATGTTCTCTTATCTTTAATGCAGCAGGTGAGCTTGCTTGGTCCTTATGATCTCACTCCAATCAGGTTTAGAGGAGAGGGCAGTGCGTGTATCAGGTGCAGAGTTCAGCTGGTTCCTTTGTGCTGTCTTCATCCTTTTGAGAATGAAAAATCCAACCTTGAAGATGTAGATCCTTGTGATGTGTAATAGCAAAAGAATGCTTGTTTTACTCCGTACTGGGTACTCCTCGGAGACGCTATGCCAGAATTCTGAAAACCTCATGGAGTTGTGCTGTATTTGTCATGTGCTGTCACAGGTAAAGTGCAGAAGCTCAGTTTGTACATTTGGAGTCAGCTATAAATCAGTAAATTGAGTCTGGGGTCTCGAACTCAAAGGGAGTTTTCACCAACTAATTCTCTCTCAAAATCTGAAACTTCTCCTCTGGAAAATAGCGATATAAACTGTTGTTCAGCGCAGCCAGTGTATCGGCAGTTCCCTTACTAACCGTTTTCTTCGAGATGTCATTGCAGTGTGGGGAACATGTAGTAGGTTTGGCTTTCTACGCGCAGTTTCCTAACGTTCAATTACTTTTGGAAAGCATCAAATTCTTCACAGCGCCAAAAGCAATCATCCACGTCAGGAGGAGGCGGTCCGGCCCGGTGTGTACCGCGCCTGCGCACTGCCTGATCGGGCTGAGTGGGCACGCATGCGCGGTATAGCCGGCACCCAGGACAGACCCTGGAGAGTGACGTGTTATTACCAGCAGAGAGAATGTGCTGCTGCAGAGGGAGGCCCAGAGTCAGAGCAATGTGTCAATTAGGGGGAATCTGACTGGCCAGCTTCCACCCTACTTCCACCACCTCCTCTGGCAGCGCGTTCCAGGCACCCACTACCCTCTGTGTAAAAAAACTTGCCTCGTACATCTCCTCTAAACCTTGCCCTTCACACCTTAAACCTATGCCCCCTCGTAATTGACCCCTCTACCCTGGGGAATAGCCTCTGAGTATCCACTCTCTCTATGCCCCTCATAATTTTGTAGACTTCTATCAGGTCGCCCCTAACCTGTCGTTCCAGTGAACAAACCGAGTTTCCTCAACCGCGCCTCATAGCTAATGCGGATTATTCTGGAAAAGAGCAGGTGTGGCAGTTCTCAGTTATTGTGTGTCTGCAGTTTGCTACGATCATGGCTGAGGACAAGAAAGCTCCAGCTCCCAAGAAGGGCACTAAGAAAACCCAGAAGAAGGTACCAGTAAAAGGCAACAAGAAGAGGAGACGAGCCAGGAAGGAGAGTTACTCCATCTACATCTACAAAGTGATGAAGCAGGTTCACCCCGACACCGGCATCTCCTCCAAGGCCATGAGCATCATGAACTCGTTCGTCAGCGATATTTTCGAGCGCATCGCGGGTGAGGCTTCCCGCCTGGCCCATTACAACAAGCGCCACACCATCAGCTCCCGGGAGATCCAGACCGCCGTGCGCCTGCTGCTGCCCGGGGAACTGGCCAAGCACGCCGTGTCGGAAGGGACAAAGGCGGTGACCAAGTACACCAGCTCCAAGTAAAACTGTTCTCAAACTCATCAAAACCCAACGGCTCTTTTAAGAGCCACCCACAATTTCTGGAAAGCAGCCAAACCATCGTTTTTAAATTATTATTGGATTATGAATAGCCAAATCGGTTCAATAGGGTTTCACTGGAACATAACATCCTGGGTGATGTCCAGTGATCGCCCGGTCGATCTTCGTGCCTTGAAAATAAGTCTCATCATTTAGTGACTGCTCGGTGTCCGTGTGTGTCTTTGGTGTCTGACTTGGTCATATTCGGTCCCTGTCGTTAGATTTGGAGAGACAATAGAACTCCAAAACCTCCCTTTCAATTTGTGTTCAGGTTTCCAAAAACCTCCCTTTCTCTTTCAGGCTTCCTCAATAATCGATCAGTTTATTGAGAGCACACCAGTGTTGTGGGAAAACTCCATTTCAATACTGACACGAGCTCCAAATTGCTCACTCCACTTTTAACACTGAAGTAGTCTACAATATGGAATTTTTAAAATAAGTTTTGTAGTTGGCTGTAAATTAGACATTCTGTCTGCGGCTGAGAGCGTTTTAAACAGCAGCCAGATTAAACTCGATTGGACTCCAGGTTGTAAAAATCTGTGGAGACAGTTTCGGATCTAAATGCCCCTTTTATAAATCCGAAACATTTCCACAGATTCTCCCAGACATGCTGAGTTTATCCAGCATTTCTCTTCAATTCACATTTGCAGCATCCACATTATTTTGCTTTAATTCATTTTGGGTTTGTTCTGTTAGAGAGAAAACCCGAAATCAGAAACTGACAGATAAAGGGAAACTGTAGATTACGGACAGAGAATCCAACAATCTTATACTCAGTGATTTAGTCTCGTTTTTACGGTCCCGATTCAATTTTCTGTTTTATCTTTTCGCGCTCTTTTAAGCTTTGAAATAAATATTCGGTTGGAATCTGAACATTTGGCGCCCAAACTTTCCGCCCTCAGCACCGTGGAGTCTCCTGATTGGTGCTTCAAACAGACATCTGATTGGTCAGTTTGTGCCAGGCTCCACAATGTTGTTCAGATAACCAATCAGCAATGTGTGCACCGCCATTCCTCCTGAAGCGAAGTGAATGTGGGGGTGCTGCCTAATATCCAGGCCGTGCTGCTGCCCAAGAAAAGCAGCGCTGGCGCCGGCAAGAAGTGAAGCGACCATTCTTTAATCTAATAACACAAAGGCTCTTTTCAGAGCCACTCACTTTATCGGAAAAAGAGCGAATTGTTTTGTGTCACTCAGATTCTGCTCTGCTACTTAATGTGTAGATGTTTCTGCAATAGCCATGAGAGACTCCATTGCAATGAGGCGTTAATTGTAACTTGGAGGCATTGGAATCAGTAACAGGAGGTCGCAGCTTTTATTTGTCGATTGAGCGGCTCTGAACCAGCGCTGGGACCGGGAAGAATCCAATAACCCAAAGGCTCTTTCAGAGCCACCCACTCCCTCCGGACAAGGGTGACCTGTTGTCCATTCGCTTAATTCTCACTAAAGCTTCCGAATGCAGAGATACTGCCGATGATAATATTCTAAATCACCGCAGCTCAACTGAGGGAATTGGGAGTTGAAGCTCTTTTCCTGACAGACTTGGTGGCTCTTAAAAGAGCCTTTGTTGTTGTTATTGGTGAAGACGAGTTTTAGGCGCGTTCCCCGCGGATGCGGCGGGCCAGCTGGATGTCTTTGGGCATGATGGTGACTCGCTTGGCGTGGATGGCGCACAGGTTGGTGTCCTCAAAGAGCCCCACCAGGTATGCCTCGCTGGCCTCCTGCAGGGCCATGACGGCGGAGCTCTGGAAGCGCAGGTCTGTCTTGAAGTCCTGAGCGATCTCTCGCACCAGGCGCTGGAAGGGCAGTTTGCGGATCAGCAGCTCGGTGGATTTCTGGTAGCGGCGGATCTCCCTCAGAGCCACAGTGCCGGGTCTGTAGCGATGGGGCTTCTTCACTCCGCCCGTGGCTGGAGCGCTCTTGCGGGCCGCTTTGGTAGCCAGCTGTTTGCGAGGAGCTTTGCCTCCGGTCGATTTGCGCGCTGTCTGCTTGGTCCTGGCCATGATGTGAAACTGGGTGAAACGCACACGCTGAGAATGCTGGCGCCGCTCTCTCGCTGCCTATTTAAGACATTATAGTGACCGCCCACTTCTCCTCATTGGATGCAGCCCGAACCCGTGGACAAGTTTGAAAAGAGCGATGAGCGGCAAGGATATCAGCGCCCTGATTGGTGGACCTGCAACTGACACCCCATCAATTTCAACAAGCCCGCCAATTTCACAGGGACCAGGAACGGATATTTGAGAAAACTGACAAACTCAACCTCAAGTTGTAAATATCAAAAACTTCTCAATGATTCCTGGTCCCATTTTTGTCTCAGATTCGACCCACTGCCTGAGCACCCGGATTAAATTCAGATTCACTCCCTGATTGTTCTACAACAGACTGGGATAAAGCTCGTATTGAGGGGCGGAATTCTGTCTCATTTTTATCTGATCAGCGATATCGGTTCTTTCAATGCAAAGAGCGATAGGTATTAAAGGGAAAATTGGCTGATTCGTTCAGCGACTGTTCTGGGGGAGATGGATGGAGGAGGCGGTGTTTACAGATCAGTTATGTAAACCGAGCTTCTGATCAAATTCTGACGCTGAACATTCATGTCCGAAAGTAGATTAATAAAATCCAGCAGGTACAATTTCACAGGGACAAGTAACGGATATTTGAGAAAATCAGTCCCAAATTGGAAACATCAAAAACTTCTCGATGATTCCTGGTCCCTTTTTTGTCACATTCGATGCACAAAACTGTGCAGGTCTTCATTCCCGCTCTCGTTACAATGTCAGTGTTCACTATGTGCGGTTACAGGTTTGACTTTGGAGAAAGGTTTTGTTTCAGACTGTACAGCACATCAATGTCGCCTTATAATGTGAAAAGAGAAATCAGTGATAGGAAAGGAGTTCCTGTTATAACAGTACAAACTTTAACAAAATCGTGGTATCTCATTTATGACGCGTGAAACCAAGTCCTTACATTCCTTTCTTATCCAGTCCGCCCCGACCTGACTGAGTCAGGGAGAGAGGCGGGGAGCGGACTGAGTGACAGACAGAGCAGTGAAATGTCTTTGATCATCCAGCTCCTCCTCCTGCCTGCTCCAACCCACATTTTATATTCCAAACAGAAGTGAAAAGAGGGCGCTGAACAACACGGACAAACTGCAACATCAGACAGCAGCTAGTTAGAAACGCGGATCTATTAAATCCAGACTTGTCAGTAATATTCCCGCCTCAGTTCACTCCTTTCAAGAACCAGCCCAACTATCTGCTCCCATTTCAACCCCAGCTCCGATTCCATCCCCACAACTCCTCTCCCAGACGGTTGGGAATTTTACTAACACCCCTTCCAGCTGATATAGTGTTTAAGTTGTGAGGCGGGATTTCTCCGCCATGTTAACTCTTTTACAGACTCTCCCCTGAATCTGTGGATAATGAAACTAACACAAACTGTGACTGTTCCCCCGGACACATCCCCGTTTAGGAAGAGGCAGCAACATCCCTGTGTTTTAGTGCAGAGTGGGGGAGAGGCCCGGTGCAGAGCATGTCAGCGAGTGAGCGGCAATACTGGATTGACATTTCTGTCTGAAATCTGCTCCCAGCACCGGGACAGCGATTCATTGGTCGGGGGATCAGCTCTTTCCTGAGAGATGTGGGTGGCTCTGAGAAGAGCCTTTGGGTTCAGAGGTTTACAATTTGCTCGCCTTCTTTCACTTCTTAGCTGGTTTCTTAGCCGTTGCTGATTTCACATTGGGCTTGGCCTTCAATTGGGTCGGATTTATTCTGCCCGTGGTCTTTTTCACAAGTGACTTTTTCTTCGGGGCTGCTTTCTTCGCGCTCTTTTTGGGAGTTGCCGCCTTCTTGGCTGCTGGTTTCTTGGGAGATTTCTTGGTTGCTGGTTTCTTGGGAGATTTCTTGGTTGCTGGTTTCTTGGGAGATTTCTTGGCTGCTGGTTTCTTGGGAGATTTCTTGGTTGCTGGTTTCTTGGGAGATTTCTTGGCTGCTGGTTTTTTGGGAGATTTCTTGGCTGCTGTTTTCTTCACTGAAGGTTTCTGGCCTGCTCCGGTCTTTCTCACTTTCCCCCCGGTTGTCTTCTTAACGATCTTGAAGGAGCCGGAGGCGCCCGTGCCCTTGACCTGAGCCAAGCTGCCGTTGTCCACACTCCTCCTGACACTTTGCTTGATCTGGGCCCCCCGTTTATCCACATCGACCCCTTTGCTCCGCAGCGCCTTCTTTATGGCCTGTAAGGAAGCCCCCTTGCGATCGCCGCTTTCCGCCACAATCTGGAGGATCAGCTCGCCCAGCCCGGGACCTTCTTGTTTCTTCCGGGGAACCGCCTTCTGCTTCTTGACAGCCTTGACTGGGGCGGCGGCTGGAGGAGCCGTTTCGGCGGCTGCACTATCGCTCATGTCCGAGACTCTGCACAAAATCTCTCCGTCAATGTGGGTGAGAAATGAAGCCTCTGGTGGCGGCACTGAGCAACTTAAAGGCAGCGAGCGGACGGGGCGGAGACAACCTGCTCTCAGCTCCAGGCTGCTGCTGCCTCTCTGTGTTTTTCTCTCGTCCCAAACTCTCCAATTCCACTCAAATTCCAGCTCCACAGTGTCCCAGGATAATTCCTTCCTGTCTCTCACACTCTCATGTTTGCTGTAGAAAAGGTTTCACGCGATTTAAAGGCTCCATTTTGCATTTAAACCCGTTTTACTGATGCACTGTTCGCGCTCTCTCACCCGATCGCTCTCATTTTCCCAACCTTTCCACAGAAATCTGGAAAGCAGCATCGAAACTGCCCTGAAATCCAACTTGGAAAAGTAGGAGGGGAACAGGGGGATTGTTGGAATGAAAAATATTTCCATTTAGTCCCAGAGGGATTGGGAGATCTCCTGGTCAGAGCGGACACACAAACACAGTTGGTTTCTCCTGTTTGGTCCGCCCCTTTCACACACTCTCTCTTCCACAATATTCACATCCACACACAAGGTCTGGAAATGACATTTCCCAGGGCAGAATTCTCCCTCTTCTCAACACTTGTTTCCCAATCCGTGTCTTAATTACTGTTCAACTCTCTGAGTTTTCTGCTCCCTATTTTCTGTTTACCTAAATACCCGGCAGCAGCCAGTCATATTTTAAAATCTAAATTCATTGATGACACACCTCCCTTGAAGGTGAAAATACAATTGATCTCCTCTCTATCAGTGGAGATTTTCCGGTTTAATGTGATCCTCCTGCACTGCCCGGTAACACTGAACCGCAAACTCAACAAGCAGGGACCCCCAGTTAAAGAATAATCCCACCCCCTCCGAGAGTGGAGCTTTTCACAGTGACACAGATTCTGACCATTCTGATCCAAACAGCAAATTTTAAAAATAAAGATGATCTGATAGACCTGGACTTTCTGTGTGGAGGAGGGACAGTGACCGTTTCACCCACAACACGGCAGCTGTGTTCACAGCGAGAGCCAGTGTTACACGTGTTATCACTGTGTCCAGTGTTCACAGTGAGGGCCAGTGTTACACGTGTTATCACTGTGTCCAGTGTTCACAGTGAGGGCTGTTGCTAACTTTTGCCTTAGTTTAATTGCTCTTTTTTATCACCTTTGCTCTTGAGTCGCCAGGTATCTTTCTGATACCGCCATGTGGTTCAAGTCCGAGTAATGATCAATAATCCAATACACCGCTTAGTAAGATTTAAATCAAAGCACATTTATTATACACAGTAATCACTACTCATGTATAAATTCTACGTGTGAGCTAGTTCTACGACTAACAGGCCAATACTTAACTTGGAACTGGCCCACCAGGTCAGGGAAACAAATGGCCTTTCGTTCGTGTTCTGAGCCTGGGGATTCGAAGTTGGTACAGATTGGTAGCTAGGAGCGCCTATCTCGTAGCGAGCGTTGAAGTAAGACTTACTAGATATCAGCGGTGGCTGGACCGGTCACTGTCGAGGGTTGGTTCGCGTTGCTGAGTGACCCGGTCAAGCAGAGGGGCGATTTGAACTTGAGCTTGATTCTTATAGTCCCCAGGGGCTTCCCGCCTTTCGGGGCGGACCCTGTACCTGGTTCCAAGTGATTGGACTTTGTCCCAATCACTTGGTTCGATTTTCTCCAATGCTGGAGCGGTTCCCTGATCGATGGGCAGTCCTGAGGTAGTCGTTCACCTCCCATTGTGTAGGCTTCTGCTGGCGCCAAAGAGTCTGGTTTGGCTTCATGTGTCTAAATGTTGCTCATTGTTCCCGGGGATTGCTCATTAATATGCAGATGGATGGTGTTTTGTTCTGCTGATGGCTGCCGGTATCGATCTTGGAGTGAACCAGGGGAGTGAGTGAACCAGGGAGAGAGTGAACCAGGGGAGTGAGTGAACCAGGAAAGTGAGTGAATCTGGGGAGAGAGTGAACCAGGAGAGTGAGTGAACCAGGGGAATGAGTGAACCAGGGAAGTGAGTGAACCAGGAGAGTGAGTGAACCAGGGGTGTGAGTAAACCAGGAGAGTGAGTGAATCAGGGGAGTGAGTGAACCAGGGGAGTGAGTGAACCAGGGGAGTGAGTGAACCAGGAGAGCGAGTGAACCAGGAGAGTGAGTGAACCAGGAGAGTGAGTGAACCAGGAGAGTGAGTGAACCAGGGGAGTGAATACATTTGGAAGGGGAACATTGGTTTCACTGCTGCCTCACTGTGCCAGGGATCCTGGTTCAATTCCAGCGTTGGGTGACTGTCTGTGTGGAGTTTGCATATTCTGCCTGTGTCTGTGTAGATTTCCTCCGGGTGCTCTGTTTTTCTCCCACAAGCCAAAGATGTGCAGGTTAGATGGATTGGCGATGCTGAATTACCGCTTTGTATCAAAGGGTGTGTAGATTACGTAGGGATGCAGATTTATGGTGGTCGGGTGGGGAGTGGTCCTAGGTGGGCTGCTCTTTCTGAGTGTCAGTGCAGACTCGATGGGCCAGATTGCCTCCTTCTGCAATGTGGTAATTCTATGGTTCTCAGGAAAATGAAGTAAATCAGTGGAAAGGTAGGTTGCAGAAAGTGTGAGTTTGAGGGGCTGAGTGACAGTGTAATAACAAACAAGCTGCAGGCAATGACTGCAAATTGAATCTCTCATTGGGACAAACACACAGCTACAAAGGTGATTGGTTGAGCCCTAGGGCGCAGGGCCACTTGCAGCCACACACACGGTCCCCCCAACACGGGCTCTATAGGAGGTTTTGCTCCACATGTGGTGACTATGAAATGGGGAATGTTCCCATTGATTCTCAATGCGGAATTGCTGCGGGGATGTGCGCATGCCCGCTGTAACCCCGCCCCTGCTAGTCGTGATGTGGAGATGCCGGCGTTGGACTGGGGTGAGCACAGTAAGAAGTCTTACAACACCAGGTTAAAGACCAGCAGGTTTGTTTCGATGTCACGAGCTTTCGGAGCGCTGCTCCTTCCTCAGGTGAATGAAGAGGTATGTTCCAGAAACATATATATAGACAGATTCAAAGATGCCAGACAATGCTTGGAATGCGAGCATTAGCAGGTGATTAAATCTTTACAGATCCAGAGATGGGGTAATCCCAGGTTAAGGAGGTGTGAATTATGTCAAGCCAGGACTGTTGGTAGGATTTTGCAGGCCAGATGGTGGGGGGTGAATGTAATACCTGGGATTCATGTCACATTACATTCATCCCCCACCATCTGGCCCGCAAAATCCTACCAGCTGTCCTGGTTTGAGACAATTCACACCTCTTTAACCTGGGGTTACCCCATCTCTGGATCTGTAAAGATTTAATCACCTGCTAATGGTCACATTCCAAGCATTGTCTGGCATCTTTGAATCTGTCTCTATTTATATTTCTGGAACATACCTCTTCATTCACCTGAAGAAGGAGCAGTGCTCTGAAAGCTCGTGACATCAAAACAAACCTGTTGGACTTTAACCTGGTGTTGTCAGACTTCTTACTGTACTCACCCCAGTCCAACGCCGGCATCTCCACATCATTCTGAGATTGGGGGCGCATGCGCAGCCCCTCCCCCACACACTCCATTTGGTCAGTGAGTGGAATCGCTTTGTTGAAACTGAGTGAAATGTCAATGTCAGGGCCCAGGTCAGCGAGGAAACAGCGTTCTCATTGCAGCAGCACCTCCATTTGGGAGTGTGAGCAAAGAGGCTCAGAGATCATTGCTGACTCGGGGGGGGGGGGGGAGTTCAGGGAGAATCAGGGGGCTGTTTGCAAGAGGCGCAGCGGAGCACGATCTTGTTCCGGGACTTGGAGTGAGCCGGGGGGAAGGGAGAGCTCTTTCTGGGCCTGGCTTATTTGTCTGATTCTGGGTTAGGATTTGGAGAGTATTTTCTTTCTTTTACTGATTAGGGGCAGCAAGGTAGCATAGTGGTTAGCACGGCTGCTTCGCAGCTCTATGGTACCAGGTTCGATTTCCAGGCTTGTGTTGCTATCTGCGGAGTCTGCACGTTCTCCCCGTATCTGTGTGGGTTTCCTCCGGGTGCTCCGGTTTCCTCCCACAGTCCTAAGATGTGCAGGTTAGGTGGATTGGATCTAATAAATTGCACTTAGTGTCCAAAAAGGTTAGGTGGGGTTACTGGGTTAGGGTGGAGGCATGGGTTACTGGGTTAGGGTGGAGGCATGGATTACTGGGTTAGGGTGGAGGCG
This sequence comes from Scyliorhinus torazame, assembly GCF_047496885.1. NCBI lineage: Eukaryota > Metazoa > Chordata > Chondrichthyes > Carcharhiniformes > Scyliorhinidae > Scyliorhinus > Scyliorhinus torazame. The sequence goes on from NC_092730.1 coordinate 53,337,026, forward strand.
TGAGATGCTCTTTACAAAGATGGGCTCGATGGACCGAATGGCCTCCTTCTGCACTGTAAATTCTGTGATTATCAGTTGAAAGAATAGATTGATTTATCATTGGCCTCATTTGACCCTGATTTACAAGTGATATGCTTTCTTCCCCCTAGTTCAACAGATGAAGAGATGAGTTCCAAGAACAAGATGATGATTCCTCAGCAAAATGTATGTGCTGCCATCTCCTTCTAACTGACAGTAAGTACAATATTAATCCAACATTGCAGAGACACAGACACAACATCATCTCCACCGTCACAGAGAAAAGAAGCAGTCAGACTCATAGAATCATAGAATCATAGAAGTTTACAGCATGGAAACAGGCCCTTCGGCCCAACCAGTCCATGCCGCCCAGTTTTTACCATTAAGCTATTCCCAGTTGCCCGCACTTGGCCCATAACCCTCTATACCCATCTTACCCATGTAACCATCTAAATGCTTTTTGAAAGACTCACATTGACCTCAAGTCCCAGATAAATATGTCCAATCCAACAGTGATACACGAGAGGGCAGGTGGGGTAATTTTCCACAATTCACCCCCCCCCCTCCATATCATGGATCGTTGGACAACTTGTGTTAACAGCGTTTCATCTGTAAAGTAATCAGCACAGTATTAATGTGGCTGCAGATTCAGCAATCAATGTGGATGCAATCCATTTGCACTTTTTTACAACTTTCTTAGGTCAAAATACATAATAATAATAATCGCTTATTGTCACAAGTAGGAAACGGACGTGGATACAAATCATTTGTTATATCAATGTTGTCACTAAAAGTAATAATGGAAGATCAATATTGAACAGAAAGTTCACCATTAATTCACAGAACAGATATTGACAAGTACAGAAAACACAATAAAATCACGCACATCAGAGAGGTGGACAGGTAGAGATTAAACCCAGAATCCCATAACAGAGACAGACAGCTACAAATGCAAGCACACAGAACAGAGACAGAGTTACAGAATCAAATAGATTTTTCCCTAACACTTGACCCATAACAGAGACAGACAGCTGCAGTGGAAAACACATTCTCACACTCGCACACCAACAACTGAGCAGTAAGCAGTAAAATATGCCATATATCATATACACTCACATTTTCTCATGCACATGATCACTCACAGGTAACTTAGCAGTAAGCATTACATATGCATTATATATCGCTGAGTGTCTGAGGGGGAAACACACACACACACACACACCAATCACTGAAGCAGTAAAATATATGTTATGTAGAGCACAGAGTAACAGTGAGGTTTGTACACACTCACTCACACTCTGTCTCTCATACACTTTCTCTCTCTCTCTCACACATCCATGCACTGTCTCTCCCACACTCACTCACAAATCCAGAACACAGCAGTAATCAATAAAATTGCCCTTAGTGTTGGGTGGGGTTACTGGGTTATGGGGATAGGGTGAAGGTGTGGATCTTGGGTAGGGTGCTCTTTCCAAGAGCCGGTGCAGACTCGATGGGCCGAATGGCCTCCTTCTGCACTGTAAATTCTGTGAAAATATAAATTGTATATCACAGAGGTTAATACACACACACTCACTCGCACTCTCTCTCTCCCACATACACACTCTCTCTCACACACACACCAGTCACTGAGCAGTAAGCAATTAAATATGTGACATATGTCACAGAGATACAGTGAGGGTAAAACATGCACTCACTCTCTCACTCACTTGCTCACTCAGACAGACACACAGCAGTAACTGAGCAGTAAGCAGTGAAATATTTGTTATATATCAGAGAAAAACAGTGAGGATAAAACACACACACACTGTCTCTTTCACACACTCACAAACACTCTCTCTCTCACAGAAACCCTACAGTGCAGAAGGAGGCCATTCAACCCATTGTGTCTGCATTGACCCTCTGAATGAGCACGCCACGCTAAGACCAATCTCACACCCCCTCCTTGTCACCCCACCTAGGGACAGTTCAGCATATCCAAACCCCCGTAACCTGCATATCTTTGGACTGTGGGAGGGAACCGGAGCACCCAGAGGAAACCCAAACAGACACGGGAAGAATGTACAAACTCCGCACAGTCGCCGAGGTCGGAATCAAACCCAGGTCTCTGATGCTGTGAAGCAGCAGTGCTAACCACCGTGCCACCCTGCTGCCTATCAGCAGCACATCCACTTTTCACTCTATTGCTCTCACACACACATACACTCATTAGCCCTCACACAGACTCTCCCTCACACACACACACTCTCACACCAGGAACTAGGCCATAAGCAGTAAAATATGTGTAATACATCAGAGAAAGACAGTGAGGGTAAAACACAAACTTACACACTCTCTTTCACACACACACATGCACACTCTCACACAAACTCTCACACTGACTCACACACCAATAACTGAGCAGTAGACAGTAAAATGTGTGGTATATATCACAGACAGTCACTCACACACTCTCACTTACACACACTATCTAACTCACACTCACTCCCTCTCACACACACACAATCACTCCCTGCCTCTCTCTCACACTATCTCACTCCCTCTCACACACTCACTCACTCACACACACTATCTCACTCACACACACTACCTAACTCACACACACTATCTAACTCACACACACACTATTAACTGAGCAGTACGCTGTATAATATTTGTTATATATCACAGAGAAACAATGAGGGCAATACACACACTCGCACGACTGTCACACACACTTACACTCTCTCTCACACACAGATGTTTCCTCTCTCACACACACTCAGTCACTCTCACTCACACACATACCAGTCACTGAGCAGTAAGCAGTTAAATAAGTTTTATATATCACAGATACATAGTGAGGGTAAAACACACACACACACCTGTAAGAGTAAATTATGTGTTATATAATCACAGATACACAGTGAGGGTAAAACACACACACACCTGTAAGAGTAAAATATGTGTTAATATCACAGATACATAGTGAGGGTAAAACTCACACACACCTGTAAGAGTAAAATATGTGTTATATATCACAGATACATAGTGAGGGTAAAACACACACACACCTGTAAGAGTAAAATATGTGTTATATATCACAGATACATAGTGAGCATTAAACACACACACACACCTGTAAGAGTAAAATATGCATTATATATCACAGATACATAGTGAGGGTAAAACACACACACACCTGTAAGAGTAAAATATGTGTTATATATCACAGATACATAGTGAGGGTAAAACACACACACATCTGTAAGAGTAAAATATGTGTTATATATCACAGATACATAGTGAGCATTAAACACACACACACACCTGTAAGAGTAAAATAGGCATTATATATCACAGATACATAGTGAGGGTAAAACACACACACCTGTAAGAGTAAAATATGTGTTATATATCACAGATACATAGTGAGGGTAAAACACACACACACACACCTGTAAGAGTAAAATATGTGCTATATATCACAGATACATAGTGAGGGTAAAACACACACACACACCTGTAAGAGTAAAATATGTGTTATATAGCACAGATACATAGTGAGGGTAAAACACACACACACCTGTAAGAGTAAAATATGTGTTATATATCACAGATACATAGTGAGGGTAAAACACACACACACCTGTAAGAGTAAAATATGTGTTATATATCACAGATACATAGTGAGGGTAAAACACACACACACACACCTGTAAGAGTAAATTATGTGTTATATATCACAGATACATAGTGAGGGTAAAACACACAGAATCCTGTAAGAGTAAAATATGTGTTATATATCACAGATACATAGTAAGGGTAAAACTCACACACACCTGTAAGAGTAAAATATGTGTTATATATCACAGATACAGAGTGAGGGTAAAACACACACACCTGTAAGAGTAAAATGTGTGTTATATATCACAGATACATAGTGAGGGTAAAACACACACACACCTGAAAGAGTGAAATATGTGTTATATATCACAGATACATAGTGAGGGTAAAACACACAGACACACCTGTAAGAGTAAATTATGTGTTATATGTCACAGATACACAGTGAGGGTAAAACACACACAGACTCCTGTAAGTGTAAAATATGTGTTATATATCACAGATACATAGTGAGGGTAAAACACACACACCTGTCAGAGTAAAATATGTGTTATATAATGACAGATACATAGTGAGGGTAAAACACACACACACACCTGTAAGAGTAAAATATGTGTTATATATCACAGATACATAGTGAGGGTAAAACACACACACACCTGTAAGAGTAAAATATGTGTTATATAATCACAGATACATAGTGAGGGTAAAACACACACACATCTGTAAGAGTAAAATATGTGTTATATATCACAGATACATAGTGAGCATTAAACACACACACACACATGTAAGAGTAAAATAGGCATTATATATCACAGATACATAGTGAGGGTAAAACACACACACCTGTAAGAGTAAAATATGTGTTATATATCACAGATACATAGTGAGGGTAAAACACACACACACACACCTGTAAGAGTAAAATATGTGCTATATATCACAGATACATAGTGAGGGTAAAACACACACACACACCTGTAAGAGTAAAATATGTGTTATATAGCACAGATACATAGTGAGGGTAAAACACACACACACCTGTAAGAGTAAAATATGTGTTATATATCACAGATACATAGTGAGGGTAAAACACACACACACCTGTAAGAGTAAAATATGTGTTATATATCACAGATACATAGTGAGGGTAAAACACACACACACACACCTGTAAGAGTAAATTATGTGTTATATATCACAGATACATAGTGAGGGTAAAACACACAGAATCCTGTAAGAGTAAAATATGTGTTATATATCACAGATACATAGTAAGGGTAAAACTCACACACACCTGTAAGAGTAAAATATGTGTTATATATCACAGATACAGAGTGAGGGTAAAACACACACACCTGTAAGAGTAAAATGTGTGTTATATATCACAGATACATAGTGAGGGTAAAACACACACACACCTGAAAGAGTGAAATATGTGTTATATATCACAGATACATAGTGAGGGTAAAACACACAGACACACCTGTAAGAGTAAATTATGTGTTATATGTCACAGATACACAGTGAGGGTAAAACACACACAGACTCCTGTAAGTGTAAAATATGTGTTATATATCACAGATACATAGTGAGGGTAAAACACACACACCTGTCAGAGTAAAATATGTGTTATATAATGACAGATACATAGTGAGGGTAAAACACACACACACACCTGTAAGAGTAAAATATGTGTTATATATCACAGATACATAGTGAGGGTAAAACACACACACACCTGTAAGAGTAAAATATGTGTTATATAATCACAGATACATAGTGAGGGTAAAACACACACACACACCTGTAAGAGTAAAATATGTGTTATATATCAAATATACATAGTGAGGGTAAAACACACACACACCTGTAAGAGTAAAATTTGTGTTATATATCACAGATACATAGTGAGGGTAAAACACACACACACACCTGTAAGAGTAAAATATGTGTTATATATCACAGATACATAGTGAGGGTAAAACACACACACACACCTGTAAGAGTAAAATATGTGTTATATATCACAGATACATAGTGAGCATTAAACACACACACACACCTATAAGAGTAAAATATGTGTTATATATCACAGATACATTGTGAGGGTAAAACTCACACACACACTCCCAAACACACTGTCTCATTCACACACACACACCAAAACACACTGTCTCACTCACACACACTCCCAAACACACTGTCTCACTCACACACACACTCCCAAACACACTGTCTCACTCACACACACACTCCCAAACACATTGTCTCACTCACACACACACTCCCACACACTGTCTCACTCACACACACACTCCCAAACACACTGTCTCACTCACACACACTCCCAAACACACTGTCTCACTCACACAAACACTCCCAAAAACACTGTCTCACTCACACACACACTCCCAAACACACTGTCTCACTCACACACACACTCCCAAAACACACTGTCTCACTCACACACACTCCCAAACACACTGTCTCACTCACACACACACTCCCAAACACACTGTCTCATTCACACACTCACTCCCAAACACACTGTCTCACTCACACACACTCCCAAACACACTGTCTCACTCACAAACACACTGTCTCACTCACACACACACTGCCAAACACACTGTCTCACTCACACACACACTCCCAAACACACTGTCTCACTCACAAACACACTGTATCACTCACACACACACTCCCAAACACTGTCTCACTCACACACACACTCCCAAACACACTGTCTCACTCACACACACACTCCCAAACATACTGTCTCACTCACACACACACACTCCCAAACACTATCTCACTCACACACACACTCCCAAACACACTGTCTCACACACACACACATTCCCAAACACACTGTCTCACTCACACACACACTCCCAAACACACTGTCTCACTCACACACACACTCCCAAACACACTGTCTCACTCACACACACACTCCCAAACACACACAGACTCCTGTAAGTGTAAAATATGTGTTATATATCACAGATACATAGTGAGGGTAAAACACACACACCTGTCAGAGTAAAATATGTGTTATATAATGACAGATACATAGTGAGGGTAAAACACGCACACACACCTGTAAGAGTAAAATATGTGTTATATATCACAGATACATAGTGAGGGTAAAACACACACACACCTGTAAGAGTAAAATATGTGTTATATAATCACAGATACATAGTGAGGGTAAAACACACACACACACCTGTAAGAGTAAAATATGTGTTATATATCACAGATACATAGTGAGGGTAAAACACACACACACACCTGTAAGAGTAAAATTTGTGTTATATATCACAGATACATAGTGAGGGTAAAACACACACACTCCTGTAAGAGTAAAATATGTGTTATATATCACAGATACATAGTGAGGGTAAAACACACACACACACCTGTAAGAGTAAAATATGTGTTATATATCACAGATACACAGTGAGGGTAAAACTCACACACACCTGTAAGAGTACAATATGTGTTATATATCCCAGATACATAGTGAGGGTAAAACACACACACACCTGTAAGAGTAAAATATGTGTTATATATCACAGATACATAGTGAGGGTAAAACACACACACACCTGTAAGAGTAAAATATGTGTTATATATCACAGATACATAGTGAGCATTAAACACACACACACACCTGTAAGAGTAAAATATGTGTTATATATCACAGATAAATAGTGAGGGTAAAACACACACACACCTTTAAGAGTAAAATATGTGTTATATATCACAGATACATAGTTAGGGTAAAACACTATCACACCTGTAAGAGTAAAATATGTGTTATATATCATAGATGCATAGTGAGGGTAAAACACACACACACACCTGTAAGAGTAAATTATGTGTTATATATCACAGATACACAGTGAGGGTAAAACACACACACACCTGTAAGAGTAAAATATGTGTTATATATCACAGATACATAGTGAGGATAAAACACACAGACTCCTGTAAGAGTAAAATATGTGTTATATATCACAGATACATAGTAAGGGTAAAACTCACACACACCTGTAAGAGTAAAATATGTGTTATATATCACAGATACATAGTGAGGTTAAAACACACACACCTGTAAGAGTAAAATATGTGTTATATATCCCAGATACATAGTGAGGGTAAAACACACACACCTGTAAGAGTAAAATATGTGTTATATATCGCAGATACAGAGTGAGGGTAAAACACACTCACACCTGTAAGAGTAAAATATGTGTTATATATCACAGATACATAGTGAGGGTAAAACTCACACACACCTGTAAGAGTAAAATATGTGTTATATATCACAGATACATTGTGAGGGTAAAACTCACACACACACTCCCAAACACACTGTCTCATTCACACACACACACCAAAACACACTGTCTCACTCACACACACACTCCCAAACACACTGTCTCACTCACACACACTCCCAAACACATTGTCTCACTCACACACACACTCCCAAACACATTGTCTCACTCACACACACACTCCCAAACACACTGTCTCACTCACACACACACTCCCAAACACACTGTCTCACTCACACACACTCCCAAACACACTGTCTCACTCACACAAACACTCCCAAAAACACTGTCTCACTCACACACACACTCCCAAACACACTGTCTCACTCACACACACACTCCCAAAACACACTGTCTCACTCACATACACTCCCAAACACACTGTCTCACTCATACACACACTCCCAAACACACTGTCTCATTCACACACTCACTCCCAAACACACTGTCTCACTCACACACACTCCCAAACACACTGTCTCACTCACAAACACACTGTCTCACTCACACACACACTGCCAAACACACTGTCTCACTCACACACACACTCCCAAACACACTGTCTCACTCACAAACACACTGTATCACTCACACACACACTCCCAAACACTGTCTCACTCACACACACACTCCCAAACACACTGTCTCACTCACACACACACTCCCAAACATACTGTCTCACTCACACACACACACTCCCAAACACTACCTCACTCACACACACACTCCCAAACACACTGTCTCACACACACACACATTCCCAAACACACTGTCTCACTCACACACACACTCCCAAACACACTGTCTCACTCACACACACACTCCCAAACACACTGTCTCACTCACACACACACTCCCAAACACACACAGACTCCTGTAAGTGTAAAATATGTGTTATATATCACAGATACATAGTGAGGGTAAAACACACACACCTGTCAGAGTAAAATATGTGTTATATAATGACAGATACATAGTGAGGGTAAAACACACACACACACCTGTAAGAGTAAAATATGTGTTATATATCACAGATACATAGTGAGGGTAAAACACACACACACCTGTAAGAGTAAAATATGTGTTATATAATCACAGATACATAGTGAGGGTAAAACACACACACACACCTGTAAGAGTAAAATATGTGTTATATATCACAGATACATAGTGAGGGTAAAACACACACACACACCTGTAAGAGTAAATTTTGTGTTATATATCACAGATACATAGTGAGGGTAAAACACACACACACACCTGTAAGAGTAAAATATGTGTTATATATCACAGATACATAGTGAGGGTAAAACACACACACACACCTGTAAGAGTAAAATATGTGTTATATATCACAGATACACAGTGAGGGTAAAACTCACACACACCTGTAAGAGTAAAATATGTGTTATATATCCCAGATACATAGTGAGGGTAAAACACACACACACCTGTAAGAGTAAAATATGTTTTATATATCACAGATACATAGTGAGGGTAAAACACACACACACCTGTAAGAGTAAAATATGTGTTATATATCACAGATACATAGTGAGCATTAAACACACACACACACCTGTAAGAGTAAAATATGTGTTATATATCACAGATAAATAGTGAGGGTAAAACACACACACACCTTTAAGAGTAAAATATGTGTTATATATCACAGATACATAGTGAGGGTAAAACACTATCACACCTGTAAGAGTAAAATATGTGTTATATGTCACAGATACACAGTGAGGGTAAAACACACACAGACTCCTGTAAGTGTAAAATATGTGTTATATATCACAGATACATAGTGAGGGTAAAACACACACACCTGTCAGAGTAAAATATGTGTTATATAATGACAGATACATAGTGAGGGTAAAACACACACACACACCTGTAAGAGTAAAATATGTGTTATATATCACAGATACATAGTGAGGGTAAAACACACACACACCTGTAAGAGTAAAATATGTGTTATATAATCACAGATACATAGTGAGGGTAAAACACACACACACACCTGTAAGAGTAAAATATGTGTTATATATCAAAGATACATAGTGAGGGTAAAACACACACACACACCTGTAAGAGTAAAATTTGTGTTATATATCACAGATACATAGTGAGGGTAAAACACACACACACACACCTGTAAGAGTAAAATATGTGTTATATATCACAGATACATAGTGAGGGTAAAACACACACACACACCTGTAAGAGTAAAATATGTGTTATATATCACAGATACATAGTGAGCATTAAACACACACACACACCTGTAAGAGTAAAATATGTGTTATATATCACAGATAAATAGTGAGGGTAAAACACACACACACCTTTAAGAGTAAAATATGTGTTATATATCACAGATACATAGTGAGGGTAAAACACTATCACACCTGTAAGAGTAAAATATGTGTTATATATCACAGATACATAGTGAGGGTAAAACACACACACACACCTGTAAGAGTAAATTATGTGTTATATATCACAGATACACAGTGAGGGTAAAACACACACACACCTGTAAGAGTAAAATATGTGTTATATATCACAGATACATAGTGAGGATAAAACACACAGACTCCTGTAAGAGAAAAATATGTGTTATATATCACAGATACATAGTAAGGGTAAAACTCACACACACCTGTAAGAGTAAAATATGTGTTATATATCACAGATACATAGTGAGGGTAAAACACACACACCTGTAAGAGTAAAATATGTGTTATATATCCCAGATACATAGTGAGGGTAAAACACACACACCTGGAAGAGTAAAATATGTGTTATATATCGCAGATACAGAGTGAGGGTAAAACACACTCACACCTGTAAGAGTAAAATATGTGTTATATATCACAGATACATAGTGAGGGTAAAACTCACACACACCTGTAAGAGTAAAATATGTGTTATATATCACAGATACATTGTGAGGGTAAAACTCACACACACACTCCCAAACACACTGTCTCATTCACACACACACACCAAAACACACTGTCTCACTCACACACACTCCCAAACACACTGTCTCACTCACACACACACTCCCAAACACACTGTCTCACTCACACACACACTCCCAAACACATTGTCTCACTCACACACACACTCCCAAACACACTGTCTCACTCACACACACACTCCCAAACACACTGTCTCACTCACACACACTCCCAAACACACTGTCTCACTCACACAAACACTCCCAAAAACACTGTCTCACTCACACACACACTCCCAAACACACTGTCTCACTCACACACACACTCCCAAAACACACTGTCTCACTCACACACACTCCCAAACACACTGTCTCACTCACACACACACTCCCAAACACACTGTCTCATTCACACACTCACTCCCAAACACACTGTCTCACTCACACACACTCCCAAACACACTGTCTCACTCACAATCACACAGTCTCACTCACACACACACTGCCAAACACACTGTCTCACTCACACACACACTCCCAAACACACTGTCTCACTCACAAACACACTGTATCACTCACACACACACTCCCAAACACTGTCTCACTCACACACACACTCCCAAACACACTGTCTCACTCACACACACACTCCCAAACATACTGTCTCACTCACACACACACTCCCAAACACTATCTCACTCACACACACACTCCCAAACACACTGTCTCACACACACACACATTCCCAAACACACTGTCTCACTCACACACACACTCCCAAACACACTGTCTCACTCACACACACACTCCCAAACACACTGTCTCACTCACACACACACTCCCAAACACACACAGACTCCTGTAAGTGTAAAATATGTGTTATATATCACAGATACATATTGAGGGTAAAACACACACACCTGTCAGAGTAAAATATGTGTTATATAATGACAGATACATAGTGAGGGTAAAACACACACACACACCTGTACGAGTAAAATATGTGTTATATATCACAGATACATAGTGAGGGTAAAACACACACACACCTGTAAGAGTAAAATATGTGTTATATAATCACAGATACATAGTGAGGGTAAAACACACACACACACCTGTAAGAGTAAAATATGTGTTATATATCACAGATACATAGTGAGGGTAAAACACACACACACACCTGTAAGAGTAAAATATGTGTTATATATCACAGATACACAGTGAGGGTAAAACTCACACACACCTGTAAGAGTAAAATATGTGTTATATATCCCAGATACATAGTGAGGGTAAAACACACACACACCTGTAAGAGTAAAATATGTGTTATATATCACAGATACATAGTGAGGGTAAAACACACACACACCTGTAAGAGTAAAATATGTGTTATATATCACAGATACATAGTGAGCATTAAACACACACACACACCTGTAAGAGTAAAATATGTGTTATATATCACAGATAAATAGTGAGGGTAAAACACACACACACCTTTAAGAGTAAAATATGTGTTATATATCACAGATACATAGTGAGGGTAAAACACTATCACACCTGTAAGAGTAAAATATGTGTTATATATCACAGATACATAGTGAGGGTAAAACACACACACACACCTGTAAGAGTAAATTATGTGTTATATATCACAGATACACAGTGAGGGTAAAACACACACACACCTGTAAGAGTAAAATATGTGTTATATATCACAGATACATAGTGAGGATAAAACACACAGACTCCTGTAAGAGAAAAATATGTGTTATATATCACAGATACATAGTAAGGGTAAAACTCACACACACCTGTAAGAGTAAAATATGTGTTATATATCACAGATACATAGTGAGGGTAAAACACACACACCTGTAAGAGTAAAATATGTGTTATATATCCCAGATACATAGTGAGGGTAAAACACACACACCTGTAAGAGTAAAATATGTGTTATATATCGCAGATACAGAGTGAGGGTAAAACACACACAGACACCTGTAAGAGTAAAATATGTGTTATATATCACAGATACATAGTGAGGGTAAAACACACACACACACCTGTAAGAGTAAAATATGTGTTATATATCACAGATACACAGTGAGGGTAAAACTCACACACACCTGTAAGAGTACAATATGTGTTATATATCCCAGATACATAGTGAGGGTAAAACACACACACACCTGTAAGAGTAAAATATGTGTTATATATCACAGATACATAGTGAGGGTAAAACACACACACACCTGTAAGAGTAAAATATGTGTTATATATCACAGATACATAGTGAGCATTAAACACACACACACACCTGTAAGAGTAAAATATGTGTTATATATCACAGATAAATAGTGAGGGTAAAACACACACACACCTTTAAGAGTAAAATATGTGTTATATATCACAGATACATAGTGAGGGTAAAACACTATCACACCTGTAAGAGTAAAATATGTGTTATATATCACAGATACATAGTGAGGGTAAAACACACACACACACCTGTAAGAGTAAATTATGTGTTATATATCACAGATACACAGTGAGGGTAAAACACACACACACCTGTAAGAGTAAAATATGTGTTATATATCACAGATACATAGTGAGGATAAAACACACAGACTCCTGTAAGAGTAAAATATGTGTTATATATCACAGATACATAGTAAGGGTAAAACTCACACACACCTGTAAGAGTAAAATATGTGTTATATATCACAGATACATAGTGAGGGTAAAACACACACACCTGTAAGAGTAAAATATGTGTTATATATCCCAGATACATAGTGAGGGTAAAACACACACACCTGTAAGAGTAAAATATGTGTTATATATCGCAGATACAGAGTGAGGGTAAAACACACTCACACCTGTAAGAGTAAAATATGTGTTATATATCACAGATACATAGTGAGGGTAAAACTCACACACACCTGTAAGAGTAAAATATGTGTTATATATCACAGACACATTGTGAGGGTAAAACTCACACACACACTCCCAAACACACTGTCTCATTCACACACACACACCAAAACACACTGTCTCACTCACACACACTCCCAAACACACTGTCTCACTCACACACACACTCACAAACACACTGTCTCACTCACACACACACTCCCAAACACATTGTCTCACTCACACACACACTCCCAAACACACTGTCTCACTCACACACACTCCCAAACACACTGTCTCACTCACACAAACACTCCCAAAAACACTGTCTCACTCACACACACACTCCCAAACACACTGTCTCACTCACACACACACTCCCAAAACACACTGTCTCACTCACACACACTCCCAAACACACTGTCTCACTCATACACACACTCCCAAACACACTGTCTCATTCACACACTCACTCCCAAACACACTGTCTCACTCACACACACTCCCAAACACACTGTCTCACTCACAAACATACTGTCTCACTCACACACACACTGCCAAACACACTGTCTCACTCACACACACACTCCCAAACACACTGTCTCACTCACAAACACACTGTATCACTCACACACACACTCCCAAACACTGTCTCACTCACACACACACTCCCAAACACACTGTCTCACTCACACACACACTCCCAAACATACTGTCTCACTCACACACACACACTCCCAAACACTATCTCACTCACACACACACTCCCAAACACACTGTCTCACACACACACACATTCCCAAACACACTGTCTCACTCACACACACACTCCCAAACACACTGTCTCACTCACACACACACTCCCAAACACACTGTCTCACTCACACACACACTCCCAAACACACACAGACTCCTGTAAGTGTAAAATATGTGTTATATATCACAGATACATAGTGAGGGTAAAACACACACACCTGTCAGAGTAAAATATGTGTTATATAATGACAGATACATAGTGAGGGTAAAACACACACACACACCTGTAAGAGTAAAATATGTGTTATATATCACAGATACATAGTGAGGGTAAAACACACACACACCTGTAAGAGTAAAATATGTGTTATATAATCACAGATACATAGTGAGGGTAAAACACACACACACACCTGTAAGAGTAAAATATGTGTTATATATCACAGATACATAGTGAGGGTAAAACACACACACACACCTGTAAGAGTAAATTTTGTGTTATATATCACAGATACATAGTGAGGGTAAAACACACACACACACCTGTAAGAGTAAAATATGTGTTATATATCACAGATACATAGTGAGGGTAAAACACACACACACACCTGTAAGAGTAAAATATGTGTTATATATCACAGATACATAGTGAGGGTAAAACACACACACACCTGTAAGAGTAAAATATGTGTTATATATCACAGATACATAGTGAGCATTAAACACACACACACACCTGTAAGAGTAAAATATGTGTTATATATCACAGATACATAGTGAGGGTAAAACACTATCACACCTGTAAGAGTAAAATATGTGTTATATATCACAGATACATAGTGAGGGTAAAACACACACGCACACCTGTAAGAGTAAATTATGTGTTATATATCACAGATACACAGTGAGGGTAAAACACACACACACCTGTAAGAGTAAAATATGTGTTATATATCACAGATACATAGTGAGGATAAAACACACAGACTCCTGTAAGAGTAAAATATGTGTTATATATCACAGATACATAGTAAGGGTAAAACTCACACACACCTGTAAGAGTAAAATATGTGTTATATATCACAGATACATAGTGAGGGTAAAACACACACACCTGTAAGAGTAAAATATGTGTTATATATCCCAGATACATAGTGAGGGTAAAACACATACACCTGTAAGAGTAAAATATGTGTTATATATCGCAGATACAGAGTGAGGGTAAAACACACTCACACCTGTAAGAGTAAAATATGTGTTATATATCACAGATACATAGTGAGGGTAAAACTCACACACACCTGTAAGAGTAAAATATGTGTTATATATCACAGATACATTGTGAGGGTAAAAGTCACACACACACTCCCAAACACACTGTCTGATTCACACACACACACCAAAACACACTGTCTCACTCACACACACTCCCAAACACACTGTCTCACTCTCACACACACTCCCAAACACACTGTCTCACTCACACACACACTCCCAAACACACTGTCTCACTCACACACACACTCCCAAACACACTGTCTCACTCACACACACTCCCAAACACACTGTCTCACTCACACAAACACTCCCAAAAACACTGTCTCACTCACACACACACTCCCAAACACACTGTCTCACTCACACACACACTCCCAAAACACACTGTCTCACTCACACACACTCCCAAACACACTGTCTCACTCACACACACACTCCCAAACACACTGTCTCATTCACACACTCACTCCCAAACACACTGTCTCACTCACACACACTCCCAAACACACTGTCTCACTCACAAACACACTGTCTCACTCACAAACACACTGCCAAACACACTGTCTCACTCACACACACACTCCCAAACACACTGTCTCACTCACAAGCACACTGTCTCACTCACACACACACTGCCAAACACACTGTCTCACTCACACACACACTCCCAAAACACACTGTCTCACTCACACACACTCCCAAACACACTGTCTCACTCACACACACACTCCCAAACACACTGTATCATTCACACACACACTCCCAAACACTGTCTCACTCACACACACACTCACAAACACACTGTCTCACTCACACACACACTCCCAAACATACTGTCTCACTCACACACACACACCCCCAAACACTATCTCACTCACACACACACTCCCAAACACACTGTCTCACACACAGACACATTCCCAAACACACTGTCTCACTCACACACACACTCCCAAACACACTGTCTCACTCACACACACACTCCCAAACACACTGTCTCACTCACACACACACTCCCAAACACACTGTCTCACTCACACACACACTCCCAAACACACTGTCTCACTCACACACACTCCCAAACACACTGTCTCACTCACACAAACACTCCCAAACACACTGTCTCACTCACAAACACACTCCCAAACACACTGTCTCACTCACAAACACACTGTCTCACTCACACACACACTCCCAAACACACTGTCTCACTCACAAACCCACTCCCAAACACACTGTCTCACTCACAAACACACTCCCAAGCACACTGTCTCACTCACACAAACACTCCCAAACACACTGTCTCACTCACACACACACTCCCAAACACACTGTCTCACTCACAAACACACTCCCAAACACACTGTCTCACTCACAAACACACTGTCTCACTCACACACACACTCCCAAACACACTGTCTCACTAACACACACTCTCCCAAAGACACTGTCTCACTCACAAACCCACTCCCAAACACACTGTCTCACTCACAAACACACTCCCAAACACACTGTCTCACTCCCAAACACTGTCTCACTCTCACACACACTCCCAAACACACTGTCTCACTAACTAACACACTCCCAAACACACTGTCTCACTCACACACACACTCCCAAACACACTGTCTCACTCACACACACACTCCCAAACACACTGTCTCACTCACACACGCACTCCCAAACACACTGTCTCACTCACAAACACACTGTCTCACTCACACACACACTCCCAAACACACTGTCTCACTCACACACACTCTCCCAAAGACATTATCTCACTCACAAACACACTCCCAAACACACTATCTCACTCACACACACACTCCCAAACAAACTGTCTCACTCACACACACACTCCCAAACACACTGTCTGACTCACACACACACTCCCAAACACACTGTCTCACTCACAAACACACTCCCAAACACACTGTCTCACTTACACACACTCCCAAACACAGTCTCACTCCCAAACACACTCCCAAACACACTGTCTCACTCCCAAACACTGTCTCACTCTCACACACACTCCCAAACACACTGTCTCACTCACACACTCCAAAACACACTGTCTCACTCACGCACACACTCCCAAACACACTGACTCACTCACAAACACACTCCCAAACACACTGTCTCACTCACACACACACTCCCAAACACACTGTCTCACTCACACACACACTCCCAAACACACTGTTTCACTCCCAAACACACTCCCAAACACACTGTCTCACTCCCAAACACACTCCAAAACACACTGTCTCACTCACACACACACTCCCAAACACACTGTCTCACTCGCACACACACTCCCAAACACACTGACTCACTCGCACACACACTCCCAAACACACTGTCTCACTCGCACACACACTCCCAAACACACTGTCTCACTCGCACACACACTGCCAAACACACTGTCTCACTCACACACACACTCCCAAACACACTGTCTCACTCCCAAACACACTCCCAAACACACTGTCTCACTCACACACACACTCCCAAACATACTGACTCACTCACGCACACACTCCCAAACACACTGTCTCACTCGCGCACACACTCCCAAACACACTGTCTCACTCACATACACACTCCCAAACACACTGTCTCACTCACACACACACTCCCAAACACACTGTCTCACTCACACACACATTCACAAACACACTGTCTCACTCCCAAACACTGTCTCACTCACACACACTCCCAAACACACTGTCTCACTCACAAACACACTCCCAAACACGCTGTCTCACTCACACACACACTCCCAAACACACTGTCTCACTCACACACACATTCCCAAACACACTGTCTCACTCCCAAACACTGTCTCACTCACACACACTCCCAAACACACTGTCTCACTCACACACACACTCCCAAACACACTGTCTCACTCACACACACACTCCCAAAACACACTGTCTCACTCACACACACTCCCAAACACACTGTCTCACTCACACACACACTCCCAAACACACTGTCTCATTCACACACTCACTCCCAAACACACTGTCTCACTCACAAACACACTCCCAAACACACTGTCTCACTCCCAAACACACTGTCTCACTCACACACACACTCCCAAAACACACTGTCTCACTCACACACACTCCCAAACACACTGTCTCACTCACACACACTCCCAAACACACTGTCTCACTCACAAACACACTGTCTCACTCACACACACACTCCCAAACACACTGTCTCATTCACACACTCACTCCCAAACACACTGTCTCACTCACACACACTCCCAAACACACTGTCTCACTCACACACTCACTCCCAAACACACTGTCTCACTCACAAACACACTCCCAAACACACTGTCTCACTCCCAAACACACTGTCTCACTCACACACTCACTCCCAAACACACTGTCTCACTCACAAACACACTCCCAAACACACTGTCTCACTCCCAAACACACTGTCTCACTCACACACACACTCCCAAACACACTGTCTCATTCACACACTCACTCCCAAACACACTGTCTCACTCACACACACTCCCAAACACACTGTCTCACTCACAAACACACTGTCTCACTCACACACACACTGCCAAACACACTGTCTCACTCACACACACACTCCCAAACACACTGTCTCACTCACACACACTCCCAAACACACTGTCTCACTCACACACTCACTCCCAAACACACTGTCTCACTCACAAACACACTCCCAAACACACTGCCTCACTCCCAAACACACTGTCTCACTCACACACTCACTCCCAAACACACTGTCTCACTCACAAACACACTCCCAAACACACTGTCTCACTCCCAAACACACTGTCTCACTCACACACACACTCCCAAACACACTGTCTCATTCACACACTCACTCCCAAACACACTGTCTCACTCACACACACTCCCAAACACACTGTCTCACTCACAAACACACTGTCTCACTCACACACACACTGCCAAACACACTGTCTCACTCACACACACACTCCCAAACACACTGTCTCACTCACAAACACACTGTATCACTCACACACACACTCCCAAACACTGTCTCACTCACACACACACTCCCAAACACACTGTCTCACTCACACACACACTCCCAAACATACTGTCTCACTCACACACACACACCCCCAAACACTATCTCACTCACACACACACTCCCAAACACACTGTCTCACACACACACACATTCCCAAACACACTGTCTCACTCACACACACACTCCCAAACACACTGTCTCACTCACACACACACTCCAAAACACACTGTCTCACTCACACACACACTCCCAAACACATTGTCTCACTCACACACACACTCCCAAACACACTGTCTCACTCACACACACTCCCAAACACACTGTCTCACTCACACAAACACTCCCAAACACACTGTCTCACTCACACACACACTCCCAAACACACTGTCTCACTCACAAACACACTCCCAAACACACTGTCTCACTCACAAACACACTGTCTCACTCACACACACACTCCCAAACACACTGTCTCACTCACACACACTCTCCCAAAGACACTGTCTCACTCACAAACCCACTCCCAAACACACTGTCTCACTCACACACACACTCCCAAACACACTGTCTCACTCACAAACACACTGTCTCACTCACACACACACTCCCAAACACACTGTCTCACTCACAAACACACTCCCAAACACACTGTCTCACTCACAAACACACTGTCTCACTCACACACACACTGCCAAACACACTGTCTCACTCACAAACACACTCCCAAACACACGGTATCACTCCCAAACACACTGTATCACTCACACACACACTCCCAAACACACTGTCTCACTCACACACACACTCCCAAACACACTGTCTCACTCACACACACACTCCCAAACATACTGTCTCACTCACACACACACACTCCCAAACACTATCTCACTCACACACACACTCCCAAACACAGTCTCACACACACACACATTCCCAAACACACTGTCTCACTCACACACACACTCCCAAACACACTGTCTCACTCACACAGACACTCCCAAACACACTGTCTCACTCACACACACACTCCCAAACACACTGTCTCACTCACACACACACTCCCAAACACACTGTCTCACTCACACACACACTGCCAAACACACTGTCTCACTCACAAACACACTCCCAAACACACTGTCTCACTCACACACACACTCCCAAACACACTGTCTCACTCACACACACTCCCAAACACACTGTCTCACTCACAAACACACTGTCTCACTCACACACACACTGCCAAACACACTGTCTCACTCACACACACACTCCCAAACACACTGTCTCACTCACAAACACACTGTATCACTCACACACACACTCCCAAACACTGTCTCACTCACACACACACTCCCAAACACACTGTCTCACTCACACACACACTCCCAAACATACTGTCTCACTCACACACACACACCCCCAAACACTATCTCACTCACACACACACTCCCAAACACACTGTCTCACACACACACACATTCCCAAACACACTGTCTCACTCACACACACACTCCCAAACACACTGTCTCACTCACACACACACTCCAAAACACACTGTCTCACTCACACACACACTCCCAAACACACTGTCTCACTCACACACACACTCCCAAACACACTGTCTCACTCACACACACTCCCAAACACACTGTCTCACTCACACAAACACTCCCAAACACACTGTCTCACTCACACACACACTCCCAAACACACTGTCTCACTCACAAACACACTCCCAAACACACTGTCTCACTCACAAACACACTGTCTCACTCACACACACACTCCCAAACACACTGTCTCACTCACACACACTCTCCCAAAGACACTGTCTCACTCACAAACCCACTCCCAAACACACTGTCTCACTCACACACACACTCCCAAACACACTGTCTCACTCACAAACACACTGTCTCACTCACACACACACTCCCAAACACACTGTCTCACTCACAAACACCCTCCCAAACACACTGTCTCACTCACAAACACACTGTCTCACTCACACACACACTGCCAAACACACTGTCTCACTCACAAACACACTCCCAAACACACGGTATCACTCCCAAACACACTGTATCACTCACACACACACTCCCAAACACACTGTCTCACTCACACACACACTCCCAAACACACTGTCTCACTCACACACACACTCCCAAACATACTGTCTCACTCACACACACACACTCCCAAACACTATCTCACTCACACACACACTCCCAAACACACTGTCTCACACACACACACATTCCCAAACACACTGTCTCACTCACACACACACTCCCAAACACACTGTCTCACTCACACAGACACTCCCAAACACACTGTCTCACTCACACACACACTCCCAAACACACTGTCTCACTCACACACACACTCTCAAACACACTGTCTCACTCACACACACACTGCCAAACACACTGTCTCACTCACAAACACACTCCCAAACACACTGCCTCACTCACACACACACTCCCAAACACACTGTCTCACTCACACACACTCCCAAACACACTGTCTCACTCACAAACACACTGTCTCACTCACACACACACTGCCAAACACACTGTCTCACTCACACACACACTCCCAAACACACTGTCTCACTCACAAACACACTGTATCACTCACACACACACTCCCAAACACTGTCTCACTCACACACACACTCCCAAACACACTGTCTCACTCACACACACACTCCCAAACATACTGTCTCACTCACACACACAAACCCCCAAACACTATCTCACTCACACACACACTCCCAAACACACTGTCTCACACACACACACATTCCCAAACACACTGTCTCACTCACACACACACTCCCAAACACACTGTCTCACTCACACACACACTCCAAAACACACTGTCTCACTCACACACACACTCCCAAACACACTGTCTCACTCACACACACTCCCAAACACACTGTCTCACTCACACAAACACTCCCAAACACACTGTCTCACTCACACACACACTCCCAAACACACTGTCTCACTCACAAACACACTCCCAAACACACTGTCTCACTCACAAACACACTGTCTCACTCACACACACACTCCCAAACACACTGTCTCACTCACACACACTCTCCCAAAGACACTGTCTCACTCACAAACCCACTCCCAAACACACTGTCTCACTCACACACACACTCCCAAACACACTGTCTCACTCACAAACACACTGTCTCACTCACACACACACTCCCAAACACACTGTCTCACTCACAAACACACTCCCAAACACACTGTCTCACTCACAAACACACTGTCTCACTCACACACACACTGCCAAACACACTGTCTCACTCACAAACACACTCCCAAACACACGGTATCACTCCCAAACACACTGTATCACTCACACACACACTCCCAAACACACTGTCTCACTCACACACACACTCCCAAACACACTGTCTCACTCACACACACACTCCCAAACATACTGTCTCACTCACACACACACACTCCCAAACACTATCTCACTCACACACACACTCCCAAACACACTGTCTCACACACACACACATTCCCAAACACACTGTCTCACTCACACACACACTCCCAAACACACTGTCTCACTCACACAGACACTCCCAAACACACTGTCTCACTCACACACACACTCCCAAACACACTGTCTCACTCACACACACACTCTCAAACACACTGTCTCACTCACACACACACTGCCAAACACACTGTCTCACTCACAAACACACTCCCAAACACACTGTCTCACTCACACACACACTCCCAAACACACTGTCTCACTCACACACACACTCCCAAACACACTGTCTCACTCACAAACACACCCCCAAACACACTGTCTCACTCACAAACACACTGTCTCACTCACACACACACTCCCAAACACACTGTCTCACTCACACACACTCTCCCAAAGACACTGTCTCACTCACAAACCCACTCCCAAACACATTGTCTCACTCACAAACACACTCCCAAACACACTGTCTCACTTATACACACTCCCAAACACACTGTCTCACTCCCAAACACACTGCCAAAAACACTGTCTCACTCCCAAACACTGTCTCACTCACACACACACTCCCAAACACACTGTCTCACTAACTAACACACTCCCAAACACACTGTCTCACTCACACACACACTCCCAAACACACTGTCTCACTCACACACACACTCCCAAACACACTGTTTCACTCACACACACACTCCCAAACACACTGTCTCACTCCCAAACACACTGTCTCACTCACAAACACACTGTCTCACTCACACACACACTCCCAAACACACTGTCTCACTCACACACACTCTCCCAAAGACATTATCTCACTCACAAACACACTCCCAAACACACTATCTCACTCACACACACACTCCCAAACAAACTGTCTCACTTATACACACTCCCAAACACACTGTCTCACTCCCAAACACACTGCCAAAAACACTGTCTCACTCCCAAACACTGTCTCACTCTCACACACACTCCCAAACACACTGTCTCACTAACTAACACACTCCCAAACACACTGTCTCACTCACACACACACTCCCAAACACACTGTCTCACTCACACACACACTCCCAAACACACTGTCTCACTCACACACACACTCCCAAACACACTGTCTCACTCACAAACACACTGTCTCACTCACACACACACTCCCAAACACACTGTCTCACTCACACACACTCTCCCAAAGACATTATCTCACTCACAAACACACTCCCAAACACACTATCTCACTCACACACACACTCCCAAACAAACTGTCTCACTCACACACACACTCCCAAACACACTGTCTGACTCACACACACACTCCCAAACACACTGTCTCACTCACAAACACACTCCCAAACACACTGTCTCACTTACACACACTGTCTCACTCACACACACACTCCCAAACACACTGTCTCACTCACACACTCCAAAACACACTGTCTCACTCACGCACACACTCCCAAACACACTGACTCACTCACAAACACACTCACAAACACACTGTCTCACTCACACACTCACTCCCAAACACACAGTCTCACTCACACACACACTCCCAAACACACTGTCTCACTCACACACACACTCCCAAACACACTGTTTCACTCCCAAACACACTCCCAAACACACTGTCTCACTCCCAAACACACTCCAAAACACACTGTCTCACTCACACACACACTCCCAAACACACTGACTCACGCACACACTCCCAAACACACTGTCTCACTCGCACACACACTCCCAAACACACTGACTCACTCACACACACACTCCCAAACACACTGTCTCACTCGCACACACACTCCCAAACACACTGTCTCACTCGCACACACACTGCCAAACACACTGTCTCACTCACACACACACTCCCAAACACACTGTCTCACTCCCAAACACACTCCCAAACACACTGTCTCACTCACACACACACTCCCAAACATACTGACTCACTCACGCACACACTCCCAAACACACTGTCTCACTCGCACACACACTCCCAAACACACTGTCTCACTCACATACACACTCCCAAACACACTGTCTCACTCACACACACACTCCCAAACACACTGTCTCACTCACACACACATTCCCAAACACACTGTCTCACTCCCAAACACTGTCTCACTCACACACACTCCCAAACACACTGTCTCACTCACAAACACACTCCCAAAAACACTGTCTCACTCACGCACACACTCCCAAACACAATGTCTCACTCACACACACACTCCCAAACACACTGTCTCACTCACACACACACTCCCAAAACACACTGTCTCACTCACACACACTCCCAAACACACTGTCTCACTCACACACACACTCCCAAACACACTGTCTCATTCACACACTCACTCCCAAACACACTGTCTCACTCACAAACACACTCCCAAAACACACTGTCTCACTCACACACACTCCCAAACACACTGTCTCACTCACACACACTCCCAAACACACTGTCTCACTCACAAACACACTGTCTCACTCACACACACACTCCCAAACACACTGTCTCATTCACACACTCACTCCCAAACACACTGTCTCACTCACACACACTCCCAAACACACTGTCTCACTCACACACTCACTCCCAAACACACTGTCTCACTCACAAACACACTCCCAAACACACTGTCTCACTCCCAAACACACTGTCTCACTCACACACTCACTCCCAAACACACTGTCTCACTCACAAACACACTCCCAAACACACTGTCTCACTCCCAAAAACACTGTCTCACTCACACACACACTCCCAAACACACTGTCTCATTCACACACTCACTCCCAAACACACTGTCTCACTCACACACACTCCCAAACACACTGTCTCACTCACAAACACACTATCTCACTCACACACACACTGCCAAACACACTGTCTCACTCACACACACACTCCCAAACACACTGTCTCACTCACACACACTCCCAAACACACTGTCTCACTCACACACTCACTCCCAAACACACTGTCTCACTCACAAACACACTCCCAAACACACTGTCTCACTCCCAAACACACTGTCTCACTCACACACTCACTCCCAAACACACTGTCTCACTCACAAACACACTCCCAAACACACTGTCTCACTCCCAAACACACTGTCTCACTCACACACACACTCCCAAACACACTGTCTCATTCACACACTCACTCCCAAACACACGGTATCACTCCCAAACACACTGTATCACTCACACACACACTCCCAAACACACTGTCTCACTCACACACACACTCCCAAACACACTGTCTCACTCACACACACACTCCCAAACATACTGTCTCACTCACACACACACACTCCCAAACACTATCTCACTCACACACACACTCCCAAACACACTGTCTCACACACACACACATTCCCAAACACACTGTCTCACTCACACACACACTCCCAAACACACTGTCTCACTCACACAGACACTCCCAAACACACTGTCTCACTCACACACACACTCCCAAACACACTGTCTCACTCACACACACACTCCCAAACACACTGTCTCACTCACACACACACTGCCAAACACACTGTCTCACTCACAAACACACTCCCAAACATACTGTCTCACTCACACACACACTCCCAAACACACTGTCTCACTCACAAACACACTCCCAAACACACTGTCTCACTCACAAACACACTGTCTCACTCACACACACACTCCCAAACACACTGTCTCACTAACTAACACACTCCCAAACACACTGTCTCACTCACACACACACTCCCAAACACACTGTCTCACTCACACACACACTCCCAAACACACTGTCTCACTCACACACACACTCCCAAACACACTGTCTCACTCACAAACACACTGTCTCACTCACACACACACTCCCAAACACACTGTCTCACTCACACACACTCTCCCAAAGACATTATCTCTCTCACAAACACACTCCCAAACACACTGTCTCACTCACAAACACACTCCCAAACACACTGTCTCATTTACACACACTCCCAAACACAGTCTCACTCCCAAACACACTCCCAAACACACTGTCTCACTCCCAAACACTGTCTCACTCACACACACACTCCCAAACACACTGTCTCACTCACACACTCCAAAACACACTGTCTCACTCACGCACACACTCCCAAACACACTGACTCACTCCCAAACACACTCCCAAACACACTGTCTCACTCACACACTCACTCCCAAACACACAGTCTCACTCACACACACACTCCCAAACACACTGACTCACTCCCAAACACACTCCCAAACACACTGTCTCACTCACACACTCACTCCCAAACACACAGTCTCACTCACACACACAGTCCCAAACACACTGTCTCACTCACACACACACTCCCAAACACACTGTTTCACTCCCAAACACACTCCCAAACACACTGTCTCACTCCCAAACATACTCCCAAACACACTGTCTCACTCACACACACACTCCCAAACACACTGACTCACGCACACACTCCCAAACACACTGTCTCACTCGCACACACACTCCCAAACACACTGACTCACTCACACACACACTCCCAAACACACTGTCTCACTCGCACACACACTCCCAAACACACTGTCTCACTCACACACACTCTCCCAAAGACACTGTCTCACTCCCAAACACACTCCCAAACACACAGTCTCACTCACACACACACTCCCAAACACACTGTCTCACACCCAAACACACTCCCAAACACACTGTCTCACTCACAAACACATTCCCAAACACACTGTCTCACTCACACACACACTCCCAAACACACTGTCTCACTCCCAAACACACTGTCTCACTCACACACACACTGCCAAACACACTGTCTCACTCACACACACTATCCCAAACACACTGTCTCACTCACACACACACTCCCAAACACACTGACTCACTCACGCACACACTCCCAAACACACTGTCTCACTCGCACACACTCCCAAACACACTGTCTCACTCACACACACACTCCCAAACACACTGTCTCACTCCCAAACACACTGTCTCACTCACACACACACTCCCAAACACACTGTCTCACTCACACACACACTCACAAACACACTGTCTCACTTCCAAACACACTGTCTCACTCACACACCCACACAGCAGTAAGCAGTAAAATATTCATTATATATCACAGAGAGACAGTGAAGTTAACACATACACACAGATAGAGTCATAGATAGACTATGACTCTGTCTTATAATAATCTTTATTGTCACAAGTAGGCTTACATTAACACTGCAATGAAGTTTCTGTGAAAAGCCCCAAGTCGCCACATTCTGGCGCCTGTTTGGGTACAGGGAGGGAGAATTCAGAATATCCAAATTACCTAAGAGCTCGTCTTTCGGGACAATCGACCTATGAGTGTGTGTAGTAACCTCTGTGATAGTAACCACTGTCTCTCTGCGATATATATTGAATATTCTACTGCTTATTGCTCAGTAACTGGTGTGTGAGAGAGAGAGAGAGAGTGCGTGTGTATGAGAGATCGTGTGAGAGAGAGAGTGTAAGTTTGTGTTAACCCTCACTGTCTCTGTGCTATATAACTCGTATTTCACTCTCTCTCACACATTCTCTCTCACACACACTCATACACTCTCTCTTCACACACACACACACACACACACCAGTAACTGAGTGGTAAAATATGCTTTATATATCACAGAGGGACAATGAGAGACAGTGTGACACACACTCACTATTTCTCTGGCAAACACTAACTCTCACACACACTCATTCTCTCACACTCCTAGTCCCTCTCTCTCAGACTGCATCACACATGGACACACCAGTCACTGAGCAGTAAGCAGTTAAATATGTGTTATATATCGCAGAGGGACAGTGAGGGTAAAACACACTCTCGCCACTCTCACACTGAAGTAACTGAGCAGTAAGCAGTAAAATATATTATATATGATAGCCAGATAGTGAGGATAAACACACTCGCACACCAGTAACTGAGCAGTAAAATATGTGTGAAATATCACAGAGACAATGAAGGTAAAACACACACACTCACGCAGACTATTTCTCACACTCATACACTCTTGCAGACATAGTGACACATTCCCTCGCACACACTTCCTCACACACACTCACATATTCACAAACTTTGATATTCACACACTCTTTGACACAACAGTAACTGAGCAGTAAGCAGTAAAATATGCATCATATATCACAGAGACCGTGATGGTAAAACACACTCTCTCTCTCACAGACACACACACCCCAGTAACAGAGCAGCAAGAGTAAAATATTTGTTACATATCAAAGAGTGACAATGTAAAATACAGAGGCTCACTCGCTCACACACGCACTCTCTCACACACACCCACTCTCTCACAAACACACTCACACACACATCCACTCTCTCTCTCTCACACACCAACCCTCTCGCGCACACCCACTCACACACACATCCACCCACTCTCTCTCACACACCCACTCTCTCTCTCACACAGCCACTCTCTCTCACACACACCCACTCTCTCTCACATGCACCCAGTCTCTCTCACATGCACCCAGTCTCTCTCTCACGCACCCAGTCTCTCTCTCACGCACCCAGTCTCTCTCACACGCACCCACTCTCTCACACACACACCCACTCTCTCTCACATGCACCCAGTCTCTCTCACATGCACCCAGTCTCTCTCTCACGCACCCAGTCTCTCTCTCACGCACCCAGTCTCTCTCACACGCACCCACTCTCTCACACACACACACACACTCTCTCACACACATGCACTCTCACACACACCCACTCTCTCACAAACACACTCACACACACATCCACTCTCTCACACACACCCACTCTCTCTACACACACCCACTCTCTCTCACACACACCCACTCTCTCTCACACACCCACTTCCTCTCACACACACCCACTCTCTCACACACACCCACTCTCTCTCACACACAGGCACTCTCTCTCACACACACACATCCCCTCTCTCTCTCACACATACCCACTCTCTCACAAACACACACCCACTCTCTCTCACACACGCACACACACTCTCTCACACACCCACTCTCTCTTACACACACCCACTCTCTCACACCCACCCACTCTCTCTCACACCCACCCACTCTCTCTCACACCCACCCACTCTCCACACACACCCACTCTCTCTCACACACACCCACTCTCTCACACACACCCACTCTCTCTCACACACACCCACTCTCTCTCGCACACACACCCACTCTCTTTCGCACACACACCCACTCTCTCTCACACACACACACTCTCTCTCACACCCACCCACTCTCTCTCTCACACACCCACTCTCCACACACACCCACTCTCTCTCACACACACCCACTCTCTCACACCCACACCCACTCTCTCACACCCACCCACTCTCTCTCACACCCACCCACTCTCTCTCACACCCACCCACTCTCTCTCACACCCACCCACTCTCTCACACACACCCACTCTTTCTCGCACACACACCCACTCTCTCTCACACACACCCACTCTCTCACACACACCCACTCTCTCACACACACCCACTCTCTCTCACACACACACACACTCTCTCTCACACACACACCCACTCTCTCTCACACCCACCCACTCTCTCTCACACACACCCACTCTCCACACACACCCACTCTCTCTCACACACATCCACTCTCTCACACACACCCACTCTCTCTCACACACACACACACTCTCTCTCACACACACACCCACTCTCTCTCACACCCACCCACTCTCTCTCACACACACCCACTCTCCACACCCACCCACTCTCTCTCACATGCACCCACTCTCTCTCACACACACCCACTCTCTCACACACACCCACTCTCTCTCACACACACCCACTCTCTCACACACACCCACTCTCTCACAAACACACACCCACTCTCTCTCACACACACACCCACTCTCTCTCACACCCACCCACTCTCTCTCACACACACCCACTCTCCACACACACCCACTCTCTCTCACACACACCCACTCTCTCACACCCACCCACTCTCTCTCACACGCACCCATTCTCTCACACACACCCACTCTCTCTCACTCACACCCACTCTCTCTCACTCACACCCACTCTCTCTCACACACACCCACTCTCTCTCACACACACCCACTCTCTCTCACACACACCCACTCTCTCTCACACACACCCACTCTCTCTCACACACACCCACTCTCTCTCACACACACCCACCATTTTCACTTGCCTTTAATGTGACAGGTGAGCCTGCTTGGTCCCCACGATCTCACTTGCTTTGTTATTCAATGTTACATTTCTGATAATGACTTCAGCTGATGATTGAAGATCTCACTGCATCCGTTGAAAAAAATTACAGAGCTTTGTCCTGGAACTCGCCCTGCTTAGTCTTCAAATGTCTTTGACATTTTGAGGGTTTTAAACATTCATTTGCCAGTAATTCCCTGTATGTAACACCCAGGAAATTTGACTCCTGATTGCAGTGGCACAATTTATAAACCCACCCCTCAAATACTCATCGTTGTGCTGCTTTGTTCCTGTTTTCAGCTTCTTCATGGGTTGTTCACCAGAGGCCCTGGAGTTCACTCCAGCACTGCTGGCAGCTGCAAAATGGAGGAATCTCTCTCGGGCCCAGAACACGTGATGTCAGCGTACGGGTCGTGTGACCTGCTCGCTGGCGCCGCCTCCGGCGGGAGGACTCCAGAATTTGCTGAACAAAACAGGCCCGGGACAACGCACTGACATCAGGAGGAGCCAGTCCTACTTGCTGGGCTCCAGGACTGCGCACTGCTTGATAAGAGACACATGCGCGGAATGGCCGACAATCTCAAACGTCCATCATGGTTGGCATTTGTAAACACTAGTCGTGACCGTTGGCCATTCCTTCCGCGATCTGGATCACTACCACCCTCCTGAAACCTTCCCGAGATCCACCCACAGGTCACGACCCTGAGCTTGAAAACCCCGGGCCTATGGTATCCTTGTCTCTATTCGCCGAGGCACAGAGTTTAAGAAAAGGCAGGTGATGCAGGAACTGTATAAAACATTGGTTAGGCCTTAGCTAGAGTAATACTCACACACACTGTATCAGAGAGTGAGTAAATCCCACACTTACACACTGTATCAGAGAGTGAGTAAATCCCACACTCACACACTGTATCAGAGTGAGTAAATCCCACACTCACACACTGTATCAGAGAGAGTAAATCCCACACACACACTGTATCAGAGAGTGAGTAAATCCCACACTCACACACTGTATCAGAGAGTGAGTAAACCCCACACTCACACACTGTATCAGAGAGTGAGTAAATCCCAAACTCACACACTGTATCACAGAGTGAGTAAATCCCACACTCACACTCTGTATCAGAGAGTGAGTAAATCCCACACTCACACACTGTATCAGAGAGTGAATAAATCCCACACTCACACACTGTATCACAGAATGAGTAAATCCCACACTCACACACTGTATCAGAGAGTGAGTAAATCCCACACACACAAACTGTATCAGAGAGTGAGTAAATCCCACACTCACACACTGTATCAGAGAGTGAATAAATCCCACACTCACACACTGTATCACAGAATGAGTAAATCCCACACTCACACACTGTATCAGAGAGTGAGTA
This sequence comes from Scyliorhinus torazame, assembly GCF_047496885.1. Classification (NCBI taxonomy): domain Eukaryota; kingdom Metazoa; phylum Chordata; class Chondrichthyes; order Carcharhiniformes; family Scyliorhinidae; genus Scyliorhinus; species Scyliorhinus torazame. The sequence continues at coordinate 53,370,172 of NC_092730.1, forward strand.
AATCCCACACACACAAACTGTATCAGAGAGTGAGTAAATCCCACACTCTCACATATTACAAGACACTCACAGTTCCTGAATGAATCCCACACTCCCGCAGAGTCTCTCTGTGCTGAAGGGTCCCTCTCACCGACAGCCAGGTGACTTTTCCCGGTGGATCTTTACACATTGACAAACTGGGACTGGAGCCATTCTTTCTGAAATGTATTCCTTGTTTGCAATATGATTGCCATGATGTGGAGATGCCGGCGTTGGACTGGGGTGAGCACAGTACGAAGTCTTACAACACCAGGTTAAAGTCCAACAGGTTTGTTTCGATGTCACTAGCTTTCGGAGCGCTGCTCCTTCCTCAGGTGACTAAATCCTCACAGACTGTATCAGAGCATAAGTGTATTCCACACACACACACTGTATCAGAGAGTGAGTACACCTGAGGAAGGAGCAGCGCTCCGAAAGCTAGTGTCATCGAAACAAACCTGATGGACTTTAACCTGGTGTTGTAAGACTTCGTACTGTAATATGATTGTAATCTGAGGTTTATGATTGGTGCAAAATCCTAATTCTGATTCGTCTGTTTTTATATCCAGTCAAATAAACGGAACATAACTGGTTGTCCTCATTCTCACAATGTCCAATCACAATCATTCCTTTCCCCATTCCTCATTAGCATAGATGTGAGGCTCTGTCTATTTAATCAGCGCTCGGAAGGGGTTTGCTTTATTTCTGGGTGATATTGACGATGGCTGACGAGAAGAAACCAACATCGAAACCAGCTTCCAAGAAGGGAGCCAAGAAAGTCATTAAGAAACCGGCAGTAAAGGGCGGCAAGAAGCGGCGAAGGTCGAGGAAGGAGAGTTACTCCATCTACATCTACAAAGTGATGAAGCAGGTTCACCCCGACACCGGCATCTCCTCCAAGGCCATGAGCATCATGAACTCGTTCGTCAACGATATTTTCGAGCGCATCGCGGGTGAGGCTTCCCGCCTGGCCCATTACAACAAGCGCAGCACCATCAGCTCCCGGGAGATCCAGACCGCCGTGCGCCTGCTGCTGCCCGGGGAACTGGCCAAGCACGCCGTGTCGGAAGGGACAAAGGCGGTGACCAAGTACACCAGCTCCAAGTAAAACTGTTCTCAAACTCATCAAACCCAACGGCTCTTTTAAGAGCCACTCACAACTTCTGGAAAGCAGCCAAACCATAATTTTTAAATTACTGGTTTATTTCTATTATGAATAGCCAAACCTGTTTTAATAGCGTTTCACTAGAACAACATCCTGTGTAATGCCGAGTTATCGTCCTGTCGATCTTTGTGTCTTGTCTATAAAGTCCAATCATTTAGTGACTGCTCGGTGACGCTTTGGCCTCTGACTCGTTCATACTCGGCGTTGTAGCTGGATTTGGAGAGAATAGAACTCCAAAACCTCCCTTTGCATTTATGTTCAGGGTTACTCTCAATAATCGATCAGTTTATTTGGAGCACCCCGGTGGTGGGAAAACTCCATTTCAATACTGACACGAGCTCCAAACTGCTCACTCCACTTTTAACACTGAGGAAGCGGGAGCAGTCTACAATGGGAACAAATGTTATAGTTTGCAGATGGCTATAAATTAGACACAGCCGACGGCTGAGAGCGTTTTAAACAGCAGCCGGATTAAACCTGTGGAGTCAGTTAACGTTTCGGATCTAAATGTCCCTTCTACAGATCCTAAACGTTTCTCTCCACAGATTCTCCCAGATATGCTGAGTTTTTCCAGCATTTTCTCATTAATTCACATTTGCAGCATCCGCATTATTTTGCTTTAATTTATTTTGGGTTTGTTCTGTTAGAGAGAAAACCTGAAATCAGAAACTGACCGATAAAGGGAAACTGGACTCGGGAAAGAGAGAGAATCCAACAATCTTATACTCAAAACACAAATGATTTATCCACATATTTTACGGTCCCTGTTCAATTTTATCTTTTCGCGCTCTTTTAAGCTTTGAAATAAATATTCGGTTGGAATCTGAACATTTGGCGCCCAAACTTTCCGCCCTCAGCACCGTGGAGTCTCCTGATTGGTGCTTCAAACAGACATCTGATTGGTCAGTTTGTGGCAGGCTCCACAGTGTTGTTCAGATAACCAATCAGCAATGTGTGCACCGCCACTCCTCCTGAAGCTATAAGAGAAGTGAATGTGGGCGGGTTTCCTCATTCTGTGTGAAAGTGTTTGTGAGATTGGGACAATGTCTGGAAGAGGAAAGACCAGCGGTAAAGCTCGGGCCAAGGCCAAGTCTCGCTCCTCCCGGGCTGGACTGCAGTTCCCGGTGGGCCGTGTTCACAGGCACCTGAGAAAGGGCAACTATGCCCAGCGTGTGGGGGCCGGAGCCCCGGTCTATCTGGCTGCTGTGCTCGAGTATCTGACCGCTGAAATCCTCGAGCTGGCCGGCAACGCGGCCCGGGACAACAAGAAGACCCGCATCATCCCCAGGCACCTGCAGCTGGCCGTCCGCAACGACGAGGAGCTCAACAAGCTGCTGGGAGGGGTGACCATCGCTCAGGGCCGTGCTGCTGCCCAAGAAAAGCAGCGCTGGCGCCGGCAAGAAGTGAAGCGACCATTCTTTAATCTAATAACACAAAGGCTCTTTTCAGAGCCACTCACTTTATCTGAAAAAGGGTGACCTGTTCTCGATCTGCTTAGTGCCGTGTTTGTGAGAATTTCCCAGAGGCTTCCGGCTGGAATGAGCTTCCCCTGTATTGTTGGTATTTACCGGGGGACGGCAGTTTTTAGCCGGCAGGCTTTCCTAAACTGACCATTTATGGGCAATGGGTCTGCGGGGTTTCAGAATTCATTCCCGCTCCCATTACAATGTTCACTATGTGCGGTTACAGGTCTGACTTCGGAGAAAGCTTTTGTGATTCAGACTCTCCAGCAGATTCATGTCGCCTTGTAATGTGAAAAGAGAGATCAACGAGAGGAAATATTGGTTTATTTTGCCTCCTTACTCGTAAACCTGCTCGGTACATTATTGCTGCTGCCATTCTCAGGTCAGTGCTCTCAATGTGAGGATTTGGGCGGCTCTGAAAAGAGCCTTTGGGTTTTGTTAAATTGTCAAATGGATTTCCTCAGCCGCCGAATCCATAGAGAGTGCGGCCCTGGCGTTTGAGAGCGTAAACCACATCCATGGCGGTGACGGTCTTGCGCTTGGCGTGTTCAGTATAGGTGACCGCGTCCCTGATCACATTCTCCAGGAAAACCTTCAGCACCCCGCGAGTCTCCTCATAGATCAAACCCGAGATGCGCTTGACGCCGCCACGGCGAGCCAGGCGGCGGATTGCTGGTTTGGTGATGCCCTGGATGTTATCACGAAGCACTTTGCGGTGCCGCTTTGCTCCGCCTTTGCCCAGTCCTTTGCCTCCTTTCCCTCTACCAGACATGATGCTTCTTGAGTCAAATCGCTGCTGAATGAGACGAGCTGCTGCACTTTCCATTTTTATACAGCCCGCCCCGACCTGACTGAGAAAGAGAGGCGGGGAGCAGACTGAGTGACAGACAGAGCAGTGAAATGTCTTTGATCATCCAGCTCCTCCTCCTGCCTGCTCCAACCCACATTTTATATTCCAAACAGAAGTGAAAAGAGCGCGCTGAACAACACGTACAACTGCAACATGATGGGCTGCACAGTGGTCAGCACTGCTGCCTCACAGCGCCAGGGACCCGGGTTCACTCTGACCCTGACATTCTGTGTCTGTGTGGGTTTCCTCCCACAGTCAAAGATACGCAGGTTCGGTGGATTTGCCATGCTAAATTAGCCCTTTGTGTCTCCGTGTGTGTGTTAGGTGGAGTTGCGAGGGAGTGGGCCTGGGTAGGTTTGCTCTTTCAGAGAGTCGCTGTGGACTCGATGGACTGAATGGCCTCCTGCACTGCCGTAATTATATGGGAAGGATCTCGGTGTTGCTGGACGTGGCGCAGGTCTGGCCCATTCCCCAGTCCTGCGCGCAGCAGTCACCCGAGCCACCATCAAGTTCATCTGGAGATCACAGGGACCCATATACAAACAGAAGGGACAGCATGTACAAATCTCTGGATAATGGAGGGAGAAACATACACAAGGCTGGCCTCCCCCTGATGTCCACCTTTGTGTGTGGCTACATCAAGCTGTGCGTGGATCCCCAGTACACAAACACCAAGTGTCACTACGTACTGAGGTTCTACCTGTCCCCGGTGTTACGAACGATGGGTCTGGCCTCATTGCCGCAGGATGCTCTGGTAGTTGGACCATATCGTAACACCTGTCCCTCATGGAAACATTTGTTCAGGAAAACACCTTTGACCACAAGGCAATCAAGCAGTGGTCTGCACGTAATGTCCTCGAGGCCCTTCGGGAAAAAGAGATGGTGGATCATGTCAGATGGTTCCCCTGAGCGGACTCTCAGAGGCATCTGGCAGATCATCTCATCACCAGAACTTTCAAACAAGCACCAAGCCCCAGCTTGGCTGGTGGTGAGCAGGGCTCTCCCGGGAGATCCTTCCTGCACTCCCGAATTCTCAACGCCGTCACACGCTGCCCTCGAAGTGGCTGGGGGAGGGTGGGGGGCGCGAAATGGTCACTCGCCTCCATGTGGAATGTGCCTTTCCAAATAAGGTCTGGAGAGTGAAAGTTCATGGATGACACCAAGGTTGGTGGGAGTGGCAGAGAGTGTTGAGGATTGTCAGAGGATACAGCAGGACATACATAGGATGGAGACTTGGGCAGAGAAATGGCAAATGGAGTTTAATCTGGACAAACGGGAGGTAATGCATTTTGGTAGGTTTAACATAGAGGGGAAATATACCGTAAATGGCAAAATTCTTAGGAATACAGAAAGTCGGAGAGATCTGGGCACGCAGGTCCACAGATCTTTGAAGGCGGCAACGGAAGTGGACAAGGTTGTCAACAAAGCAGACGGAATGCCAGCTTTCATTGGACGGGGCATTAAGTATAAAAACTGGCAAGTTATGCTACAGCTGTACAGTACCTTGGTAAGGACGCACTTGGAATATTGTGCACAATTCTGGTCGCCACCTTACCAGAAGGCTGTGCAGGCTTTGGAGAGGATGCAGAGGAGGTTTATCAGGCTGTTGCCTGGTCTGGAAAGTGAGCTTTATGGAGAGGCTGAATAGACTCGGACTGTTTTCATTAGAAAGACGGAGGTGTGATCTGATAAAGGCCGACCAAATTATGAGCGGCATGGACAGAGTGAATGGGCAGGCAATCTTTCCCAGGGTGGAGGGGCCAGTCACCAGGGGGCATAGATTTAAGGTGCACAGGGTAAAGTTTACAGAGGATGTGCGAGGCAGGTTTTTTACGCAGACAGTGGGGAGAGCATTGCCAGGGGAGGTTGTGGAAGCAGCTACATTATGGCGGTCAAAAATCATCTTGACAAACACATGGATCGGATGGGTAGAGAGGGATACGGCACAAGGAAGTGCTGAGGGTTTTGGCAAAGTTTGGTATCATGACCGGTACAGGTTTGGACGGCCGAAGGTCCTGCTCCTGTGCTGTATTGTTCTTCGTTTAAGAGATGCAGTGGGATTTGTCCAGGTTCAACCCGAGCAGCTCTGTGACACAGGATTCTGTGCTCTACGGGCTATTCCCAGGGGGGGACACTGAGACAAACATCAACTGCTGCTGGAGGATCATAAACTCGGTGAAAGACTCTCTTTGGTCTGCCCGTAACCTGTTGATCTTCCAGGGTAAAGAATTGGCCTCGACTGAGTGTTGCAGTCTGGCACATTCCAAAGTCCAGGACTCCGTGCTGAGGGACGCACTCAAGCTTGGGGTACCCGGCACCAAGGCTCAATGGAGAAAGGCCACTGTGATGTGGAAAGGCCACTGTGTAAGTTTTTGCAGCAAATGTACACCAAGAGGCTGGTAACCGGGTAAAACCCCGGGTCTGTGTGAGTAACACTAAAGAGGGGCTGGTAACTGTGTAAAATCCACCTCGTATGTGTGATTAACACTAAATGTTTAAAATTATTGAAGCTTTACAGGGTGGAACATGACTGATGTAAATATTTTGAGAAGAATTGTAATGTAAATATTGAAATGTGTGTAATGTCCTCATTATCCAACTGAAGAAATTCAAGTAAATCTGGAGCTCTGGAGAAAATGTAAATATTATTGTACGAAACGATGTTATTGTGATGACAATTTGAAATGTTTGACCATGTTTATTTCAAGGGATTTTATAAATGAAGTATATTTTTGAAAATAAATTGTGTGCTTCTATGAAAAATGAAGTCAGTCAGTGAAATGGTAGTTTGCAGAAAGTGTGAGTTTGAGGGGCTGAGTGACAGTGTAATAACAAACAAGCTGCAGGCAATGACTGCAAATTGAACCTCACATTGGGACAAACACACAGCTACAAAGGTGATTGGTTGAGCCCGAGGGCGCAGGGCCATTTGCAGCCACACACACAGTCCCCCCGTGTTGGGCTCTCGAGGATGTTTTGCTCTCTATGCGATGACAGTGAAATGGGGAATTGATTCTCAACGCGGAATTGCTGGGGGATCTGCGCATGCCCGGCGTAACCGCTTGCCTGTCGTCATTCAGATATTTAGAGCGCATGCGCAGCCCCTCTCCCGCACACTCCATTTGGTCAGTGAGTGGAATCGCTTTGTTGAAACTGAGTGAAATGTCAATGTCAGGGCCCAGGTCAGCGAGGAAACAGCGTTCTCATTGCAGCAGCACATCCATCTGGGAGTGTGAGCAAAGAGGCTCAGAGATCATTACTGACTCGGGGGGTGTTCAGGGAAAATCGGGCGCTGTTTTGCAAGAGGCGCAGCGGAGCACGATCTTGTTCCGGGACTTGGAGTGAACGGCGGGCGGGGGGGGGGGGGGGGGGAGAGCTTTTTCAGGGCCTGGCTTATTTGTCTGATTCTGGGTTAGGATTTGGAGAGTATTTTCTTTATTTTACTGATTATCAGTTGAAAGAATGCATTGATCTATCATTGGCCTCATCTGACCCTAACTTACAAGAATTTTTTTTTTCTTCTTCCTCGTTCAACAGATGAAAAGATGAGTTCCAAGATGATGATGATGATTCCTCAGCAACATGAATGTACAGGCGTCTCCTTCTAACTGACTGTAAGTAGATCCAACATTGCAGAGACACAGACACAACATCAGCTCCACCGTCACAGAGCAGAAGCAGTCAGATTCGCAGAGACCTCAAGTCCCAGATGAACATGTCCAATCCAACAGTCCTCATTATCCAATTGAAGAAATTCAAGTAAATCTGGACTTCTGGAGAAAATGTAAATATTATTTACAGATACACGAGAGGACAGGTGGCATAATTTTCCACAATTCACCCCTACTCTCTCATGGAATGTTGGATCAACTTTTGACAACAGCGTTTCATCTGTAAAGTAATCAGTATAGTATTAATTAGGCTATAGATTCAGCAATCAATGTGCAAGTATCCATTGGCACTTTTTAAAAAACTTTCTTAGTTTAAAATATATCAGAAGCAAAGCACTTGAATAAGGCATTAACAGAAAAATGATGCATTTACATTGTTCTCCAAAGGGACACTTATCAAATTGTCAGGCCATCCTTTCATCTCACAAGTTGTGAACCTTTGGTACAAGTAAAAGGTCGGATAGTACAGCTTATTGAAAAGTGCAGAAATAATCATAAACTTCTACCGAGATACCTCCCAAAACAAAATATAAAATTCCCATCCAAATATCTCACACAATCTCAGATATAATGGTACAGTGTCATTCTCATGAAACAGACATGGAAATAGATCATTTAACATATCAATGTTAGCACTAAAAGTAATAATGGAGGATGAATACTGAACAGAATGTTCACCCTTAACTCACAAAACAGATATTGACAAGTACAGAAAACACAGTAAAATCTTGCACATCAGAGAGGTGGACAGACTGAGATTACCTGTCCTCTCGTGTATCTGTAAATAATATTACAGATAGAGATTAAACCCAGAATCCCATAACAGAGACAGACAGCTACAAATGCAAGCACAGAGACAGAGTGTTAGTGAGTCAAATTAAGTTTCCCCCTAACACTTGACCTATAACAAAGACAGACAGCTACCGTGGAGAACACACTCACACATTCAGACACCAACAACTGAGCAAGAAGCAGTAAAATATGCCATATATCATAAATAGACAGTGAGGGTAAAACACACACTCGCGTTTTCTCATGCACATGCTCACTCACAAGTAACTCAGCAGGAAGCACTATATATGCAGTGAATATCACAGGGAGTCTGAGGGTGAAACACACACACACCAATAACTGAGCATTAAGCAGTAAAATATGTCATATATCGCACACAGAAACAGAGAGGTTTATACACACTCACTCACACTCTGTCTCTCATACACTCTCTCACACCCACGCACTGTCTCTCCCACACACTCACAAATCAATAACTGAGCAGTAATCAAGAATATATTAATTGTATATCACAGAGACTGTGAGGTTAATACACACTCACTCACACTCTCTCTCTCACACACACATTCTCCCTCTCTCACACACACACACCAGTCACTGAGCAGTAATCAATTAAATATGCAATATATACCACAGAGATACAGTGAGGGTAAAACATGCACTCACTCTCTCACTCACACTCTCACTCAGTCACACAGCAGTAACTTTGCAGTAAGCTGTAAAATATGTGAGTGTGTGTGCTTTACCCTCACTGTCTCTCTATGATGTATAACACATTTTACAGCTTACTGCTCAGTTACTGCTGTGTGACTGAGTGAGAGAGTATGAGTGAGAGAGTGTGAGTGAGAGAGTGAGTGCATGTTTTACCATCGCTGTATCTCTGTGGTATATATTGCATATTTAATTGATTATTGCTCAGTGACTGGAGTGTGTGTGTGTGTGTGTGAGAGGGAGAGAGTGTGTGTGTGTGCTGTGAGCAGTAAAATATTTGTTATAAATCAGAGAGAATCAGTGAGGGTCTTTTTCTTTTTAATCATTGAATTTACAGTGCAGAAGGAGGCCATTCAGCCCATCGAGTCTGTACCGGCTCTTGGAAAGAGCATCCTACTTAATCCCACACCTCCACCCTATCCCCATAACCCAGTAACCCCACCCAACACTAAGGGAAATTTTGGACACTAAGGGCAATTTATCATGGCCAATCCACCTAACCTGCACATTTTTGGATTTTGGGAGGAAACCGGAGCACCCGGAGAAAACCCACGCACATACGGGGAGGATGTGCAGACTCCGCACAGACAGTGACCCAAGCCGGAATCGAACCTGGGACCCTGGAGCTGTGAAGCAATTGTGCTATCCACAATGCTACCGTGCTGCCCTTTTTAAGAAACAGATAGATTTAGCACTCAGGACGAAGTGTATCAAAGGAGATGGGGGGGCGGGGGGGAGGGGGTAAAACACTCTCTCTCATAGAAACCCTACAGTGCAGAAGGAGGCCATTCAACCCATCGAGTCTGCATTGACCTTTTGAATGAGCAGGCTACCCGAAGACCAATCTCCCACGATCTCGTTGTAACCCTACCGAGGGACAGTTTAGCCTATTGAACCAACCTAACCTGCACATCTTTGGACTGTGGGAGGAAACTGGAGCACCCGGAGGAAACCCAAACTCCGCACAGACAGGCGCCTGAGGTCAGAATCAAACCCAGCCTCTGGTGCTGTGAGGCAGCAGTGCTAACCACTGTGCCACCCTGCTGCCCATCAGCAGCACATCCACTTTTCACCCTGTTGCTCTCACACACATTCACCATCCCTCACACATACTCACAGACTCACCCTCTCACACACACTCTCACACACCAGGAATTGAGCCATAAGCAGTAAAATATGTGTAATACATCACAGAGACGGTGAGGATAAAACTTACACTCAATCTCTCTCACACAGACACTGGCACTCACACACACCATTAACTGAGCAGTACGCTGTAAAATATGTGTCTATATCATAGAGAGACAGTGAGGATAAAAATCTCACCCACACTCCCTCCATCTCACACACACTATCTCACTCATGCTCTCCCACACACACACACATTAATTGAGCAGTAAGCTGTAAAATATTTGTTATATAATCACATAAAAACACACACTCGCACACTGTCACACACACGCTATCTCTCACACACAGATGCTCCCTCTCTCATACACACGCACAGACTCTCTTTCACACACACTCAGTCACTCTCACTCACACACATACCGGTGGTAAGCAGTTAAATATGTCTAACACATTAACACAACAATAACTGAGCAGTAAGATATGTTTTATTTCATAGAAACACTGAGCATAAAACTCACACTTTCACTCACACACTCTCACTCACCAGCAACAGTGGCACAATAATCATTAAATATCAACTCTGTCTCTCTCTCCTCTCTCTCACTCTCTCTCACACACACCCATTCACTCTCACACACCAGTAACTGAGCAGTAAGTATTAAAATATGTGATATATATATCATCGAGAGACATTAAGGATAAAACTCGCACACACTCTCTCTCACACGCCAGCAACTGAACAGTAAGAATAAACACACACACAGTCACTAATATACTCACACACTCTCGCTCACACACCCACACACCAGTAACTGAACAGTAAGCAGTAAAATATTCATTATATATTGCAGAGAGACATTGAGGTTAATATGACTCTATCTTCTAATAATCTTTATTGTCACAAGTAGGCTTCCATTAACACGGCAATGAAGTTCCTGTGAAAATCCCCTAGTTGCCACATTCTGACACCTGTTTGGGTACACGGAGGGAGAATTCAGAATGTCCAAATTACCTAACAGCACATCTTTTGGGACTATCTATCCATGAGTGCGTGTAGTAACCTCACTGTCTCTCTGTGATATATAATGAATATTCTTGTGCTTCCTGCTTAGTTACAGGTCTGTGTGTGCGAGAGATAGTGAGTGTTGAGAGTGAGAGTGTGTCTTTACCCTCACTGACTCTTTATGCTATATAACTCATATTTACTTCTCTCACACACATTCTGTCTCTCACACACTCATACGCTATCTCATTCACACACTCACACCAGTAACTGAGCGGAAAAATATGCATTATCTATCGCGGAGAGACAGTGCCGGTAAAACACACTCTCACTCTATTTCTCTTGCAAACACTAACTCTCCCACACACTCACGCTCTCTCTCTCTCACTCTTGCTGCTTCTTTCGCAGACTCTCTCTCACACACACACATACACACCAGTCACTGAGCAGTAAGCAGTTAAATATGCGTTTTATATCGCAGAGGGTCAGTGGGGGTAAAACACACATTCGCACATCAGTAACTGAGCAGTAAAATATGTGTTTTTTATCACCGAGACAATGAAGGTAAAACACACACACAGTCACACAGACTATTTCTCCCACTCAGACACTCCCAAACACACAGTGACACATTCTCTCACACACACTCTCATATTCACATACTCTCATACTCACACACTCTCATATTCACACACTCTCACAACAGTAACTGAGCAGGGAGCAGTAAAATATGCATCATATATCACAGAGACAGTGATGGTCAAACACATTCTCACCACACACCCCAGTAACTGAGCAGCAACAGCAAAATATGTGTTATATATCAAAGAGAGACAATGAGGGTTAAATACACATAGGCTCACTCGCTCGCTCACCCGCTCTCTCTCCCGCACACCCGCTCTCTCTCATGCACACCCGCTCTCTCTCACGCACACCCGCTCTCTCTCATGCACACCCGCTCTCTCTCACGCACACCCGCTCTCTCTCACGCCCACACGCTCTCTCTCACGCACACCTGCTCTCTCTCACGCACACCCACTCTCTCTCACGCACACCCGCTCTCTCTCTCGCACACCCGCTCTCTCTCACACACACCCACTCTCTCTCACGCACAACCACTCTCTCTCACGCACAACCACTCTCTCTCACGCACAACCACTCTCTCTCATGCACAACCACTCTCTCTCACGCACACCCACTCTCTCTCACGCACACCCACTCTCTCTCACGCACAACCACTCTCTCACACACCCGCTCTCTCACACACCCGCTCTCTCTCTCACGCACACCCGCTCTCTCTCACGCACACCCGCTCTCTCTCACGCACACCCGCTCTCTCTCACACACTCGCTCTCTCTCTCACACACCCGCTCTCTCTCACGCACACCCGCTCTCTCTCACACACACCCACTCTCTCTCACGCACAACCACTCTCTCTCACGCACAACCACTCTCTCTCTCACACACCCGCTCTCTCACACACCCGCTCTCTCTCTCACGCACACCCGCTCTCTCTCACGCACACCCGCTCTCTCTCACGCACACCCGCTCTCTCTCACGCACACCCGCTCTCTCTCACGCACACCCGCTCTCTCTCACGCCCACACGCTCTCTCTCACGCCCACACGCTCTCTCTCACGCACACCTGATCTCTCTCACGCACACCTGATCTCTCTCACGCATACCCGCTCTCTCTCACGCATACCCGCTCTCTCTCACGCACACCCGCTCTCTCTCTCGCACACCCGCTTTCTCTCTCGCACACCCGCTCTCTCTCACACACACCCACTCTCTCTCACGCACAACCACTCTCTCTCACGCACAACCACTCTCTCTCACGCACACCCACTCTCTCTCACGCACAACCACTCTCTCTCTCACACACCCGCTCTCTCTCACGCACACCCGCTCTCTCTCACGCACACCCGCTCTCTCTCACGCACACCCGCTCTCTCTCACGCACACCCGCTCTCTCTCACGCACACCCGCTCTCTCTCACGCACACCCGCTCTCTCTCACGCACACCCGCTCTCTCTCTCACACACCCGCTCTCTCTCTCACACACCCGCTCTCTCTCTCACACACCCGCTCTCTCTCTCACACACCCGCTCTCTCTCACGCACACCCGCTCTCCTCATGCACACCCGCTCTCTCTCTCATGCACACCCGCTCTCTCTCATGCACACCCAGTCTGAAACATATCAATGACTGAGCAGCAGACACTAATATATGCATTATATACCACAGAGACAGTGAGGAGAAAACTGATACCCACACACACACTTCTGCTCACACTCTCTCGCTCACACACACACCGGTAACAGAATATTACAATGTGTTAGACATGACTGAGAGATCTCACACACACCAGTAAGTATCATATATCACCGAGAAACAATGAGGGCAAATCACAACTTCACACTCTCATACAGACACTATCTCTCACACACACCAGTCACTGAGCAGTAAGCAGTTAAATATGCATTGTATGTCTCAGGGGGAGAGTGAGGGTAAAACACACTCTCGCCACTCTCACATACTCACACACTCCAGCAACTGATCAGTGAGCAGCAAAGTATGTTGTATATGATAGACAGACAGTGAGGATAAAACACACACTCGCACACTCTCCAACACCTGTTACTGAGCAGTAAAATATGTTATATATCACAGAGATGATGTGGAGATGCCACCGTTGGACTAGGGTGAGCACAGTAAGAAGTCTTACAACACCAGGTTAAAGTCCAAAAGGTTTGTTTCGAAGCACCACCTGTGGGACTTGAACCTGGTGTTGTTAGAACATAGAACAGTACAGCACAGAACAGGCCCTTCGGCCCTCGATGTTGTGCCGGGCTTTGTCCGAAACCAAAATCAAGCTATCCCACTGCCTGTCATTCTGGTGTGCTCCATGTGCCTATCCAATAACCGCTTGAAAGTTCCTAAATGTCCGACACCACTATCACAGCAGGCAGTCCATTCCACACTCTAACCACTCTCTGAGTAAAGAAACTACCTCGGACATCCCTCCTATATCTCCCACCCCAAACCTTATAGTTATGCCCCCTTGTAACAGCTACATCCACCCGAGGAAATAGTCTCTGAACGTCCGCTCTATCTATCCCCCTCATCATCTTTCAACCTCTATTAAGTCGCCTCTCATCCTCCTTCGCTCCTATGAGAAAAGCTCTAGATCCATCAACCTTTCCTCATAAACCTACCCTCCAATCCAGGCAGTATCCTGGTAAATCTCCTCTGCACCCTTTCCAATACTTCCACATCCTTCCTATAATGAGGTGACCAGAACTGCACACAATACTCTAAATGTGGTCTCATCAGGGTCCTGTACAGTTGCAGCATAACCCAACGGCTCTTAAACTCAAGCCCCCTGTTAATAAAAACTAACACACTATAGGTCATTTTCACGGCTCTGTCCACTTGAGTGGCAACCTTCAGAGATCTGTGGACATGAACCCCAAGACCTCTCTGTTCCTTCACATTCCTCAGAACCCTGCCGTTGACCCTGTAATCCGCATTCAAATTTGTCCGACCAAAATGAATCACCTCGCACTTAGCAGGGGTTAAACTCCATCTGCCATTTTTCGGCTGAGCTCTGCATCATATCAATGTCTCTTTGCAGCCTACAACAGCCCTCCACCTCATCCACTACTCCACCAATCTTGGTGTCATCAGCAAATTTACTGACCCACCCTTCAGCCCCCTCCTCCAAGTCATTTATTAAAATCACAAATAGCATAGCCCCTCTCTTCGGTGAATACTGAAGAAAAGTATTCATTCAACGCCTCTCCTGTCTCTTCTGATGCCACACAGAAATTTCCACTACTGTCCTTGACCGGCCCTAACCTCACCCTGGTCATTCTTTTATTTCTCACATAAGAGTAAAAAGCCTTGTGATTTTCCTTGATCCGACCCGCCAAGGACTTCTCATGCCCCCTCCTAGCTCTCCTAAGCTCTTTTTTAAGCTAGTTCCTTGCTACCTTCTAACCCTCAAGCAACCCTACTGAACCTTGTTTTCTCATCCTTACATACGCTTCCTTTTTCCTCTTGACAAGACATTCAACCTCTTTTGTGAACCATGGTCCCCTCTCACGGCCATTTGCTCCCTGCCAGACAGGGACATACCTATCAAGGACACGCAGTATATGTTCCTTGACCAAGCTCCACTTTTCATTTGTGCTTTTCCCTGACAGTTTCTGTTCCCATCTTATGCTTCCTAATTCTTGCCTAATCACATCATCATGAACCCTCCCACAATTATTTTATTTTATTTTAAAACATTTTTATTGAAGGTTTTCATAAAATATCAATAACAAAATGAAAAAGAAACCCACCAGGGTAAAGTACAAAACACAGTCCAGAAAAACAACCCTCCATATCCCCCTCCCCCCTGTACATGAATAATATTACATACATAATCAGGTATGTTCCAGAAACATATATACAGACAGATTCAAAGATGCCAGACAATCTTTACAGATCCAGAGATGGGGTAAGCCCAGGTAAAAGGGGTTTGAATTGTGTCACAATTCACTTGACACAATTCACACCTCTTTAACCTGGGGTTACCCCATCTCTCGATCTGTAAAAATTTAATGAAATGAAAAAAAATGAAATGAAAATCGCTTATTGTCGCAAGTAGGCTTCAATTAAGTTATTGTGAAAAACCCCTAGTCGCCACATTCCGGCGCCTGTTCGGGGAGGCTGGTACGGGATCATCTGCTAATGCTCACATTCCAAGCATTGTCTGGCATCTTTGAATTTGTCTATATATATGTTTCTGGAACATACCTCTACATTCACCTGAGGAAGGTGCAGCGCTCCGAAAGCTAGTGACATCGAAACAAACCTGTTGGACTTTAACCTGGTGTTGTAAATCCCTCTGTGGTGAAGGGTCCCTCTCACCGACAGCCAGGTCACTTTCCCCGGTCGATCTTTACACACTGACAAACTGGGACTGGAGACATTCTTTCTGAAATGTATTTCCTGTTTGTAGTAAGCTGGTTTCTGATTGGTGGAAAATCCTAAATCCGATTGGACTGTTGTTATATCCAATCAAATGAACAGAACATAACTGGCTGTCCTCATTCTCACAATGTCCAATCACAATCATTCCTTTCCCCATTCCTCATTAGCATAGAAGTGAGGCTCTGTCTATTTAATCAGCGCTCGGAAGGGGTTTGCTTTATTTCTGGGTGAAATTGAAGATGGCTGACGAGAAGAAACCAACATCGAAACCAGCTTCCAAGAAGGGAGCCAAGAAAGTCATTAAGAAACCTGCAGTAAAGGGCGGCAAGAAGCGGCGAAGGTCGAGGAAGGAGAGTTACTCCATCTACATCTACAAAGTGATGAAGCAGGTTCACCCCGACACCGGCATCTCCTCCAAGGCCATGAGCATCATGAATTCGTTCGTCAGCGATATTTTCGAGCGCATCGCGGGTGAGGCTTCCCGCCTGGCCCATTACAACAAGCGCCGTACCATTAGCTCCCGGGAGATCCAGACCGCCGTGCGCCTGCTGCTGCCCGGGGAACTGGCCAAGCACGCCGTGTCGGAAGGGACAAAGGCGGTGACCAAGTACACCAGCTCCAAGTAAAACTCCACAATGGACTGAAAACCACCCCAAACACAACGGCTCTTTTAAGAGCCACCCACAATCTCTGTGAAAAAGCTGCACCATCTTTTCCCGCATTGACTTGATGAGAAATCTCTTTGTGGAGGAGAGAGATTTGTCCCGTTCCAGAATGTCGTGAATGTGGCTTCATACACGCCCGTCACAGACAGTTTCACACAGAAGAGAATCAAACTGAATTGAGAGCCGATTTTAAACGCAGTCTGGCATTTGTGACGGACAATGAGGAGAAACACAATTTCAGGAGGGAATTATTTCAATTTAATGATAACTATATTCAGAGTTTAACAACTGGTGAGTTAAACTCATAAGGAAATTACTATTTTTTCTCTCGGGTGATGTGTTTCCCGCTCTCGGGACACAGTAAAGGCGGGAATGAAGAGGTTATTTTCGCGCTGATCTGTTTATTCCGCAGTTTTCCCAGGGACGGAATCATCGAGATTTGAGCACACACAGGACCTGAGTCCAATGTAACGCTTTAAGATCTGCCTCTCCCCGGCCCTCCCTATTCTCCGGACACAAAGCTGCCTGTTCCACCGGCTGGATAGAGTCGGGGATTCTCTCCACACTTCCCAGTGTAACATTCCCGGCCGCTTTCAGGAGAGGCTCAGAAATCAGCCCTTTCCCTTTGTCCCTGTGAAGCCTGTGTGAAGGAGTTGGTTGGTAATCTCTGTTTCTGCTTTTGCAGTGAGCTGAGATTTGCTCCGTTTTAAATTGCTGAACGGGGTCTTATTACCGCCGGTTACAGATAAGAGATTGACAAATTAAAACTGTTCCGAAAATAGCGCCCGGATTCTGGGATGGAAAAATCAATAAACAGATCACCAAGTGTGAGATTCAAATAGTTTCCTGAACATGGAGCCGTTCCGTTATTTGGGATTTTCCTGCACTGAAATTGGCGGGAGTTTCGAATTTGAAAATGTCAGCCAATCAAAACCTCCACATTCTTCTCCCTGGCCTGTGATTGGTTAATTGTTGACTGTACTTGAGTTTTAAAATATAATTTGTTTCCACAGACAAAAACCAGAATATTCTGAAGATGAATAAATGTGATGTTTCCTCCACACAAGTTACAGGGAAGAGTGTCGCCAGCTCCTTCCCACACACAATCCGTACATTGTCACTGACAGAGCAAAGAGACACAGACAGATCATCAGTTCCACAGTCTCAGGCAGCAGAAACAGTTCCAGAGACACATTTTCAACCCATCAATCAAACAGCAGGAGAGACAGACGCTGTGTCCATGTCACCCTAACTCAGTTCCACTGACAGGAGGCCCCATAAATCCCAGTGCAAATTCTCACCCATTCTCATCATCACTGTATCAATGGAGCAGCTTAGTGAAATAATCAATGTCAGAGACAACTGACACATGGATTCCGGTTTAGAATTACACAATTAACCGTAATAATGTACTCTGAGATTCGAGTGAAATACCAGCCACACCACTCACATCAGGGGTGGCTGTACTAATCCTCAGACTGTGTCCTCACAAATACATTAGCTGCAAACACAAATATCAGGTGCATTCTCAGATTGAGATATGCTGAAAGCGACAAAGATACAAACTCTGATTCTCGTTTAAAACTCACCTAATTTATGAAAATAAAAGATGCAATATAATTTCGCTGACTATGAACTGAGCTGTAACTTGCAAACTATTGCAAAATCCTCACTCACTCTGTTCCGGATGGAAGATACTGCAGCAATTCCAGACTGTGGTCCATTTTATATTCATGTCAAAATTCTGACTCAGAATCAGACTGAGTCTCACAGATCAAATCAATGTGTACAGCCTGAGTTAAACTTCCAGAGCAATCCAGTATCAGGTTGAAGGTTACATTATCTTTCACAATTGTGTTCTGATATTAAATGCTGGTCCAAAACTATCACGCATTGTTTGCTTCAAACCTCCCACAGCAATGGTTTCTTTCTGTGCTGGAAATTTACGTGGAATGAATGCAAATTTATAAACTGTCCCAGTGATTGAAAGGTCACATCCTGAACCGCATCCTCCCACTGAGTCACAGAGCCTGACAGGTACAGGATAATCCTCAAACACATGTTCAGACTAAGATCCATCATGACACTGAGTCCTGGAGCATGACAGATTCAGAATTATTCTCAAACGGTTGTTCAGAGTAAGATGCTGAAAGACACTGTACTCACTCATAAATAGCAATCACTAAAAGCAATCAGACTCAACAATTGTACCTCTGAGAGATTTAGAAATGGTTAAAAGACTCTCAGAGAGGAAACAATAATGACATACAATCACATGTATACACACAGTGTACAGACCCACACACATTATACACAGAGTTGCACACACACAGATACACAAACATACACACACAGGTATATACACGTGTAAACACACAGTACACAGAGTCACATGCATTATACACACACAGTTGTACACACCCGCAAACACAGGTATACAGACACAGGCACATAAACATTCACACATATTCTCAGATACACACACATATATAGAAACACGCATGTACAGACAGAGATATACACAGAGACAGATACATTACATCAGAGAAATAAAATTAATCCAGCTACAGTGAAGTAACAGAGATATAGTTCTAATACAGGATGGTGAGTGGCTGGAGTAGAGCCTCCAGGTCGCGGTGTCGCTATTTGTCGGCCGCCCTTGTAGTATATATAAATGATTTGGAGGAACATGTAACTGGTCTGATTAGTAAGTTTGCAGACGACACAAAGGCTGGTGGAATTGCGGATAGCGATGAGGACTGTCAGAGGATACAGCAGGGTTTAGATTGTTTGGAGACTTGGGTGGAGAGATGGCAGATGGAGTTTAATCCGGACAAATGTGAGGTAATGCATTTTGGAAGGTCTAATGCAGGTAGGGAATATACAGTGAATGGTAGAACACTCAAGTGTATTGAAAGTCAAAGAGATCTAGGAGTACAGGTCCACAGGTCATTGAAAGGGCCACCACAGATGGAGAAGGTAGTCAAGAAGGCATACGGCATGTTTGCCTTCATTGGCCGGGGCGTTGAGTATAAGAATTGGCAAGTCATGTTGCAGCTGTATAGAACCTTAGTTAGGCCACACTTGGAGTATAGTGTTCAATTCTGGTCGCCACACTACCAGAAGGATGTGGAGGCTTTAGAGAGGGTGCAGAAGAGATTTACCAGAATGTTGCCTGGTATGGAGGGCATTAGCTATGAGGAGCGGTTGAATAAACTCGGTTTGTTCTCACTGGAACGAAGGAGGTTGAGGGAGACCTGATAGAGGTCTACAAAATTATGAGGGGCATAGACAGAGTGGATAGTCAGAGGCTTTTCCCCAGGGTCGAGGGGTCAATTACTAGGGGGCATAGGTTTATGGTGAGAGGGGCAAGGTTTAGAGTAGATGTACGAGGCAAGTGGGTGCCTGGAACTCGCTACCAGTGGAGGTGGTGGAAGCAGGGATGATAGTGACATTTAAGGACATCTTGACAAATACATGAATAGGATGGGAATGGAGGGATCCGGACAGTGTAGAAGATTGTAGTTTAGTCGGGCAGCATGGTCGGCACGGGCTTGGAGGGCCGAAGGGCCTGTTCCTGTGCTGTACATTTCTTTGTTCTTTGTTCACTCTAGATGGTGGTGGATGTGGGTTTGGAAGGTGTTGCCAAAGGAGCCTTGGTGACTTCCTGCATTGAATCCTGTAGCTGGTATACACGCTGCCACTCTGCATCAGTGGTGGAGCGAGTGAGTGTTTATGGATGGGGTGCCGATCAAGCAGGATGCCTTGTCCTAGATGGTGTCAAACCTATTCAGTGTTGTTGAAATTGCAACTATTAAAGGAAATGGAAATTATTCCAATACATTCCTGATTTATGCTGTGTCGACAGGGTTTGGGGAGTCAGGGAGTGAGTGCCTCGCCACAGGAGTCCGAGTCTTTGGCTTGCCTTCTAGCCACAGTATTTATATGAACAGTTCAGTTTCTGCCCAATGACAATCAGTCAGATGTTGGCAGTGGGGTTTCAGTGATGGGAATTCCGGTGAATGTCAAGGGGCGATGGTTAGATTCTCACTTATTAGAGATGGTCTTTGCTTGGAACTTTTCAGCCCAAGCCTGGATATTGTCCAGGTTGCTGCCTTTGGACATGGACTGTTTCATTAACAGAGGAGTTGTGAATGGTGCTGAACATTCTGCAATCATGGAAAGCCTGTGTGTGTTTGCAGCATTTACAGCGTGTGTCCCTGTGGGAGTAAATGCCATTTCAGACATTGGTTGCACAAATTAAGTGTTTGCTGGAACCCCCTTCCAGCCGAGTAAAAACCCGTTTCCTGGAAGGAAATGTCAGATATACTTGTGGCGAGAAGCTAAATGTTTCTTTTTACTGTAACGGAAAGTATAAAAAACAACTAGCAGAGAATGGTTTCGATCCATCGACCTCTGGGTTATGGGCCCAGCACGCTTCCGCTGCGCCACTCTGCTCTAATGGTTATCATTGCGTTGAAGCGACACAATTCCTCACTTCGGCAGTGTTGTTCATCAGGACCACTTGTGCTCGACAGCGCACCCTGGCGGCACAATTCCACTGTGTAACTCACCAACAATTGAACACACACACACACGCAGCAGCTGGACACTGTCACCTTACACAAGATAACACACAAGCTTCGACTGACTGATCATATATAGAAAGTGTTCCCATTAAGTTCCAGTGTTCTCTGTCTTCAGGTGACGGCCCGGAGGACTGGAGAATAGCCAATGTTGTTCCTTTGTTTAAGAATGGGAGCAAGGATAATGCAGGGACCTACAGGCCGGTGAGCCTTACGTCAGTGGTCGGGAAATTACTAGAGAGAATTCTTCAAGACAGGATCTACTCCCATTTGGAAGCAAATGGACGTATTAGAGAGAGGCAGCACGGTTTTGTGAAGGGGAGGTCGTGTCGCACTAACTTGATAGAGTTTTTGGAAGATGATTGATGCAGGGAGGGCAGTGGATGTTGTCTATATGGACTTCAGTAAAGCATTTGACAAGGTCCCTCATGGCAGACTGGTACAAAAGGTGAAGTCACATGGGATCAGGGGTGAGCTGGCAAGATGGATACAGACCTGGCTAGGTCATAGAAGGCAGAGAGTAGCAATGGAAGGATGCTTTTCTAATTGGAGCGCTGTGACTAGTGGTGTTCCGCAGGGTTCAGTGCTGGGACGTTTGCTGTTCGTCGCATATATAAATGATTTGGAGGAAAATGTAATGGGTCTGATTAGTAAGTTTGCAGACGACAAAAAGGTTGGTGGAATTGCGGATAGCGATGAGGACTGTCAGAGGATACAGCAGGATTTAGATCGTTTTGAGACTTGGGTGGAGAGATGGCAGATGGAGTTTAATCCACAGGTCATTGAAAGGGGCAACACAGGTAGAGAAGGTAGTCAAGAAGGCATACGGCATGCTTGCCTTCATTGGCCGGGGCATTGACTATAAGAATTGGCAAGTCATGTTGCAGCTGTATAAGACCTTAGTTAGGCCACACTTGGAGTATAGTGTTCAATTCTGGTCGCCACACTATCAGAAGGATGCGGAGGCTTTAGAGAGGGTGCAGAAGAAGAAATTTGCCAGGATGTTGCCTGGTATGGAGGGCATTAGCTATGAGGAGCAGTTAAATAAATTTGGTTTGTTCTCACTGGAACGACGGAGGTTGAGGGGTGACCTGAAAGAGGTCTACAAAATTATGAGTGGCATAGACAGAGTGGATAGTCAGAGGCTTTTTCCAAGGGTAGAGGGGTCAATTACTGGGGGACATAGGTTTAAGGTGTGAGGGGCAAGGTTTACAGGAGATGTACGAGGCAGGTTTTTTACACAGAGGGTAGTGGGTGCCTGGAACTCGCTGCCAGATGAGGTGGTGGAAGCAGGGGCGATAGTGACATTTAAGGGCATCTTGACAAATACATGAATAGGATGGGAATATAGGGATACGGACCCAGGAAGACTAGAAGATTTTAGCTCAGATGGACAGCATGGTCGGCACAGGCTTGGAGGGCCGAAGGGCCTGTTCCTCTGCTGTACTTTTCTTTGTCTTTGTTCTTTGTTGTAAAATCTCCCCTCTTTCCTCTTGTGTAACTGTGTTATCTGCATCTTCACTCTGTTATTGAAAGGTCTTCCCTGATGTTAATTAAACTGCTTTCCGATATTTAAGTATATTCTCTCCCGCTGAACTGTGATTTCTACTGTGGAACCGAGATCTCTACTGTGTAACTGCTCTCTACTGTGGAATATGATCTCTGCTGTGGACTGTGCTCTGCTGGGGAACGGCGACCTCTCCTGTGGAAATGTGCTCTCTGCTGTGTTACTGTGCTCTCTGCTGTGTTACTGTGTTCTCTGCTGTGTTACTGTGTTCTCTGCTGTGGGACTGTGTTCTCTGCCGTGAACTGTGCGCTCTGCTGTGGGACTGTGTTCTCTGCCGTGAACTGTGCGCTCTGCTGAGAAACTGCGATCTCTCCAGTGGAAATGTACTCTCTGCTGTGAAACTGTGCTCTCTGCTGAGGAAACGTGGACCAGATGTGATGCAGCTGAGGATGCTGAGTGATGTAACGTGGACATGGTGAAGTTACTGGCCAGAAACTTCCGAATTCTATTTTTGTTTTTAATGGACAGCTACAATCCACGTGTTTATTCTAGGACACAACAATGAATAAAAATGCATCAGTGCTGAGCAGATTCTAACATCCCACACCTCCAGTTTGTTCTTATTGAGAACCCCGTCCTCGATGGAAGCTTTTGCTCTCCGGATCACACCACCGCCTCCTGGGAATACAGCAGCGATACCTCCAAGATCTGATCTGTAACAGAATCACAGAACAATAGTGTCCCCTTGTGACTGAGGGGAACAGGTGCTCCCTATCCGCCCTGTCTATATCTAACATAATCTTGTACACCTCGATGAGATCACCCCTCAATCATCTCTGTTCCCGCGAGAGAGAGAAAACAAGCCTATCCACCTCTCTTCATATCCTAAATGCTCCATCCCAAGCAACATCCTGCTGAATCACCTCTGCACCCCATCCAGTGCAGTCACATATTTCCTAGAATGTGGTGACCAGAATTGCACACGGTACTCCAGCTGTGACCTCCCCAACATTCTATACAACTCCACCATGACCTCTCTGCTTTTGTAATCCATGCCCCGAATGATAAAGACAAGTATCTCAAATGTCTTTTCCACCACCCTATTAACCTGCCCTTCTGCCTTCAGAGATCTCTGGACAAATACTCCAAGGTCCGTTTGTTCCTCAGGACTTCCCAGTGTCAGGCCATTCACATTAATCCAATAGTAATAATATAATATTCTTTATTGTCACAAATAGGCTTATATTAACACTACAATGAAGTTAATGCGAAAACCCCCTACCAAATGATCACATCTAAATTTTCAGCGTTAAATTCCATCAGCCACTTTTCTGCCCATTTGACCATCCCGTCTGTATCTTCCTGTAACTCAAGACACTCAACCGCACTCTGAGCTTGAAACTCAGTGAAAGGATTTCACCCTCCTCTCGGAATCTGATCACCACCTCAATCCCAACATTCAGCTTGGGTGGGCAGACAAGACAACGTCCTTCCCGCCGCCCCCCAGCACAGACTGGATAATATCCCAAACTCGTATCCTGCTATTGTCACATTGCTCCACCACCTTGGTCTCTTCACAAAACGCTAGGAATCTCAGACCAATTCTTCAGACCTTTGATTCTCTCTTCAAACAACATCTTGTCCCTGATTAAGTCCATCCTGGGAAGAGGGGCTCCGTATTCCGAGTTCCTCTGCGTACATCCGGTTGCTGTTGATGGACCAAAAGAGGTCTCAAGCCTGAAAGAAAACCTCTCTCACAGCCCTGTGAGCGTGTCTCCATTAGACGGTGCAGTCAACACCTGCAGAGTAGATAACAATGGAGAGAAGTGTGAGCAATTTCAGCGTCACAATTCTGTGGAAATAGAGCATTCAAAATATAATATTACTGAAAATACTGAACTGATCCTCTGGGAGTAGGACTCAAGTCAAAGGGGAAAATCCAGTGGATTTCTAGTGGAAAGATTTAACAACTGGATGATGGCAGCTGAAATCAGTCCTTGCGTTACAATCTCTGTAGATATTCTACTGAATTGAAACCTGCAAAAGGCATATTTTCCGACAAGAAATCCAACACATTTCCCCCTGTTGTGGAGGAAGTTCTCAATCGCACAGGTGGACAAACGGAATGAGGCTGGGCTGGGATTTGAGTCCAGATTTTTCTTCAGTGAACAGACACTTTACCGGACGAAGCTACAGAGTCTGAGGATGTTCAGCTAATCACAAGGGAATGCTGGAAATACTGTACGGATCTGTAGAATCTGTGAAAAGAGAAATAGTTACCATTTCAGATCCTGACCTTTCGTTGGAACGACCTGTTTCTCTCTCCACAGATGCTGCCGGATCAACTGAATATTTCCAGCATTTTCTGTCTTTGTTTCAGATTTGCAGCATCCACAGTATTTTGGTTTTGGGTCAAAGGACATTGAGTTGCCTTTCCTGCTCTGAGGGTTATTGCAGGTCTCTCTGGCTGTGATTGTCGCTGATTCGGCCAAACATTTACAATCTATCATTAATTGACCGCGAGAATGGGCGGTGAGGGGATTCTGGAACCGCTGCAAGTCCATATGGTGTATGGACACACACAGTGCTGTTAGGGAGGGGTTCCAGGTTTGGATGGTGCCTCGCGGATGAAAAGTCAATTTCAGGAGTGGGATTCGAGCCCTGACCTCCAGAGGAGACTGCGACCTGCGCTCGGTCATCCTGACGTATTCGAAAGGTTAGGTGCGTTTGGGCCGAAATCTGGTGCTCTTTCCGAGGGTCGCTACCGGTTCCATGGGCCGAATGGCCTCCGTCTGCACTGGAGGCATTCTATGATTACTGAAATAGGGTGAAAATGGCAGCATCCAGGACACAAGGACAAGTTAAGGTCTCAGGCCAGAGTAAGTGTCCTATGTAATGACACATAGAATGTACATTTATTGTGGACTGGTGCCATCTCCTGGCTGAACGGGAGCCGTGCGACACGGACACTTTCATTCAGGAGCATTTTAAATTGGAGTGAAACAACTTACGCAAAGTCAGTATTTGTTACGAAACAGTAAATCAAACTGATCTAAAGAACCAAAAGGATACGTTCTAATCAGTAGTGATGGTGGTATAGTGGTGAGCATAGCTGCCTTCCAAGCAGTTGACCCGGGTTCGATTCTCTGCCATCGCAATAATAAATTCGCAATTTTTGCGCCTCTTTGTGAGTTTCAAACTGAGGAAGAGAAAGTTTCTCACTCAGAATTTAGTGGCAAGTACAGCGAGGAGTGAAATAATATGGACAGTGTTCGACTATTCACTGCCCAAGCCCTCCGACAAAAGCTAAAAATCACACCAACTTCCCTTCAGCCTCATGAAGTGGACCAAACAGAGACACAACAGACACGTTACAGACGAGGATGGGATTTGAAGCCACGTGTACAGAGCACAATGGATTATTGTGCATCACCTTAACCACGTGGTACAGCTGCTTTACTTCAGGGCCCTTTCGTATCCCTCAATATAACTTCCTTGGATTTCTTTCGCACGGTTGGGTGTAAATAAAACATAAATCTATGAGGAGAAACGCTCAGTTCTTGCGCTTGGGCTTGTGGCGCAACGGTAGCGCGTCTGACTCCAGATCAGAAGGTTGCGTGTTCAAATCACGTCAGGCTCAGGATGTTTTTCTGCCGCTGGTTCCAGGAATTTCTCTCTGTGGGAATGTTCCCGAAATGACTCCGTTCAAAGCCACAATTTGTCCGAATATTTCAGATTTACCCGCTCAGTTTATATTTTTGAGCAGTTTTATCAAACATTCGGATAGCTCAGTCGGTAGAGCAATGGGACTCTACCTCCCAGGGTCGAGGGTTCGAGCCGCACGTTGGCCGCTTCCATATTATTATCTGAGGATATTGAACCAACTGTGCTAACCATTGCATGCCCAAAGAGTTGGTTCAATCTCACTGCTCGTGGGTGACGAGAACTACTGGGCAGTTAAAAACAAGGATGTCGCTCTTTTTCGGATGGAGATGAGGAAATCTCTCCCTCTCGGAGAGTTGTGCGACTTTGGAACTCTGCCTCAGAAGGCCGCGGAAGAGGGACATTGATTATGTTTAAGGCGGAGATGGGGAAATTCTTGTTCAGCAAATAAATCAAAGGTTTATCGGGGTTGCATACAACCATTGCATTCAGCCAGCTACCTGGGTGCACAAGCGTGCGGTTTTTTATTTGCTATATCAGTTCCACACCATGGTGAAACGGTGTTAAAATGTCGTTTTCATTTCTTCACGTGTTCTCCACTGATATATTCGCTGCAATAACTTCTCTGGGCTCACAGCACGGTAGCACGAGTGGCTAGCACTGTGGCTTCACAGCGCCAGGGTACCAGGTTCGATTCACTGCCTGTGCGGAGTCTGCACGTTCTGCCCGTGTCTGCGTGGGTTTCCTCCGGGTGCTCCGGATTCCTCCCACAGTGCAAAGACGTGGTTTAGGTGGATTGGCCAAATTGCCCTTAGTGCCCATACGGGACCAGTCTTTATAAATAGAAGCGTCATCCCGGCCCTGGGTCACTGCCCGTCTGGAGTTTGCTCATTCTTCCCATGTGTGCGTGGGTTTAACCCCCACAACCCAAAGATGTGCAAGGTATGTGGATTGGCACGCTAAATTGGCCCTTAATTGGAAAAAAATAATTGGGTACTCTAAATTTATACAGAACTAAATAAATAAATAGAACCGCCGAGCACAAAGGCAAGGCCGCTATGGGGATTCTTCATAAAATCCTGCAACAGAAATAGACAATGTTGGATAACTCGGCTGGTCTGGCAGCATCTGTGGAGAGAGAAACAGAGTTACAGTTTCCAGTCCAGTCTAACCCTGCTTCCCATTCTCTGTTTCCCGCTCCACAGATGCTGCCAGGTCTGCTGAGATTTACCAGCTCTGGGCGACTGACATGGACACGGTGGGCGGAATGGCCGTACCCTGTGCTGGAACCATTCTATGATTATATAATTCTCAGCTGTCCTCGTAATTGAAACATTCTATGTCTGTCTAATTCTGGTGAATCTGCATTGCCGCCGCTACATTAAAGTTCTGAATACATTTTTGGACTCCCCTCATTCCCTCCTCCAGCAGATTTTTGCCGGGTGAATATCCTGATTCCCTAAACTCCTCATTCTCTCGAAAAATGAAATGTCGCTTGGCTTTGACACTACCCAATAGACAGAGTGGTTCCGACCTCACTACCCGATCAATGCATCTCAATCGGAACAAGACTGAATTTTAATTCTCGCGCTTCCAACACAAGTCGATGCAATCCGGCCTCACAACTTGGACTGGACTGTCACATTAGTGATTGCAGATACTTTGGAAAAATGAGTCCCACTGGGAGAAAGCAGGATGGAAAATCGACAATGATGCGTTTCGAACCCACGCACGGAGAGCTCAATGGAATAGCAATGCGTCCCCTGAACCACTCGGCCACCTCATCCAGCAAGCGCGTTGGTCAAATCAAAGGTTTATCAGGTACAAACAGCCATTGTATTCAGCCAGCTGCGTGGATGCTGTTTTTACTTGAGGATCAATTCAGAATCCCACACCATGATCAAACGACCTTTAAATACCCTGTCCGTTTCTTCACGTGTTCTGCTCTGATATATTCGCTGCAATAACTTCCCTGGAGCTCAAACCTCCTCCCGATTTCAGTCAATGACACCATCCGGGTTTTTGAACCCGGGACCTCTGGCATTTTATCGCAGCTGAGAATCAATGTCAATGTCAGGAGTGGGATTGAACTCTCGTCATCAGAGGAGACTGACACTTGATGTATCCAAACGGTTCTAGGGGATTGGGCCGTGTTGGGGTGCTCTTTCCGAGGGTCGGTGCAGACTGGATGGGCCGAATGGTCTCCTTCTGCACTGGAGGCATTCTATGATTACTTAACCAGGGTGCAAACGGCAGCATCAGGACACAAGGACAAGGTGAGGTCTCAGGCCAGAGCAAGAGTCCTATGTAATGACACACAGAACATCAGAAGTAA
The DNA here is from genome assembly GCF_047496885.1 of Scyliorhinus torazame. Classification (NCBI taxonomy): domain Eukaryota; kingdom Metazoa; phylum Chordata; class Chondrichthyes; order Carcharhiniformes; family Scyliorhinidae; genus Scyliorhinus; species Scyliorhinus torazame. The sequence goes on from NC_092730.1 coordinate 53,398,715, forward strand.
AAACATTTATTGTGGACTGGTGCCATCTCCTGGCTGAACGGGAGCCGTGCGACACGGACACTTTCATTCAGGAGCATTTTAAATTGGAGTGAAATAACAGAAACATAGTAAGACGTTGTTTACGAAACAAAGCAAAGCATCAAAAGGACTCAACATTCGGCAGTAAGTGATGGGGGGATACTGGGGAGCATCGCTGCCTTCCAAGCAGTTGATCCGGGGTCGATTCCCGACCATCGCAATAATAATTTGGTCGGAGGCGTTTGTGTGATTTCGTGTGTTTCGAGCTGAGGAAGAGAGCTGGAGAAAGTGAGGTGGCTGGAGGCAGGAATCTCCGCTTGTTCGAAATTGTCTGGTTGGATTGTTCACATCCGTCCGATTGGCGAAACTGTGATCTCGGTTTCTGTAGTGGTTTATTATTGGATATTGTTCTCTATAGAATTTACAGCGCAGAAGGAGGCCATTCGGCCCATCGAGTCTTCACCGGCTCTTGGAAAGAGCACCCTACCCAAGCCCACCCCACCCTATCCCCATAACCCAATAACCCCACTCAACCAACACTAAGGGCAATTTATCATGGCCAATCCACCTAACCTGCACATCTTTGGACTGTGGGAGGAAACCGGAGCACCCGGAGGAAACCCACGCAGACACGGGGAGAATGTGCAGACTCCGCACAGACAGTGACCCAGCTGGGAATCGAACCTGGGACCCTGGAACTGTGAACCTGATGAATGTGATATTAAATAGTTAGTTTAAATATATTAGTTACAGTAATGTAGATGTAGGCCAGTCTAATCCTAGTGAGTTCACAGACAAAGGATTTCAGAAAGCATGGCACGAAAGGGGGAGGTGTGTCTGGTGGAGGAGGAGAAAAGGATGCTGGGTAACAAGAGATCCAGGGTTAAGGAATGAGAAGTGAGCCAATTAGGATGTATTGCCAGGTCAGGAGGGGTATAGGATGACCAATGGGAATCTGTATGTGAAACTTGATGTCATTTGAATGTATTTGTAGAGATTCCTTTGTCTCCAATAGCACTCGATTCGGAAGACCCAGGAGGCAGCTTGTGTTCTGGGTTTGTGTGATGCGATTCAGACTTGCAAGTTGGTTAAAAATGAATAATACTATGCCTACAAATCCATCTCGAGTTTTATTGAGGCCAGACTGACGGGTAAAGAACTCAATGTTTTGTCATTTGGTGCCGGAAACCCGGGATTTCTCCAGACGGTTAGCGACCAACTGCGAAATCAGAATTAGACTGATTTTCGACAAGGATAGTGAAACGGGCCCACAATGTGTGTAGCTGTAAAATGACACACATTGGTTTTCCCCTCTTCTCATGGTCTGATTTGTCTGGTCACTCGCGTTTGGTACGGAAAGATCGTCTCGATGAAATCAAAGGTCAGTCTGGGGATTAGAAAATTGAACTGATGGGACATCTGGCAAGATGGTTTAGTTCCACGAGAGTGTTTTTGAAACTATCGTTCATTAAGCTAAAATTGTATCCTTGGACTGTAGTGGCGAGAAAAGATACATTTTAAAACAAACTGGATGCTGCATGTTAGTTAAAGCAGAAGTCTCTCAAAGGGTTAACGGCAGCTTGAGATAGCTGGCAGCTTGTGGTGTAATTGGATACCTTTCTTTCGAGTCAGTGAAACTCCAGCAAAGTTGCAGCTTGTGGTGAAATTGGATACCTTTCTTTCGAGTCAGTGAAACTCCAGCAAAGTTGCAGCTTGTGGTGTAATTGGATACCTTTCTTTCGAATCAGTGAAACTCCAGCAAAGTTACGTTTTGAAGTAATTAAAAGGTAAAGGAAACCAGTGGATTTCCCCACCTCTTTGACATAAGTTAATTATTTTAGCAAGCAATTGATTGAAATTGCCAGAATCTTAAGTTTGAATTACTTGAAATAATGTTGATCTCATTTTATTTGTGAATTAATAGAAACTTAAAGAAACTCACTGACACCATTTAAAAAAGTGTAAATCTGGAGATGACAGTTGACTTTGCTCCGGTATAAATCACCGCAGCTAACTGCATCCTCATTGATTGCAGCCAACATTTTTGTGAATGTAAGCTGTAATGTTGGCTGAAGCTGCCCCCACCATAAACTTAAATTAAACTAATTAATTAATTAGTGATGGCTGGTCAGGTGATGTGCTTGAGTTGCTTGATGTGGGAGCTGGCAGGTCCCATTGCGAGCTGCAGCGACCACATCTGCAGTAAGTGTTGGCTGCTCGAAGAGCTCTGGCTCAGGGTTGATGAGCTGGAGTCTGAGCTTTAAACACTGAGGCACATCCGGGAGGGGGAGACTTACCTGACACTGTGTTTCAGAAGGCAGTCACACCTGTCAGAGTAAGTAGTTTAAATCCTGCTAGTGGCCAGGGACAGCAGGGTGTGACTGCAAGTCAGGCAGGTAAAGGTAACCAGCAGTCAGGAACTCAGGAGCCTCAGCCCTTGACTCTGTCCAACAGGTATGAGGCACTTGCTCCCTGTGTGGATGGCGAACAGGGTTGCAGGAAGGATGAGTCAGCTGACCAAGGCACCATGGTTCAGCAGGCCATTCAAGGGGAGGGAGTAAATAGGCAAGTTGTAGTTGTAGGGGATTCTATTATCAGGGGGATAGATAGTATCCTTTGTGAGCAGCATAAAGAGTCCCGCATGGTATGTTGCCTGCCCGGTGCTAGGGTGCGGGACACCTCTGACCGGCTTGAAAAGGATACTGGAGAGGGAGGGGGAGGATCCAGTTGTTGTGGTCCATGTCGGTACCAACAACATAGGCAAGTCTAGGAAAGAGGACCTGTTTAGAGATTATAAAGAGCCAGGATTCAAATTAAAAAACAGGTCCTCAAAGGTCATAATCTCCGGATTACTGCCCGAGCCACGTGCAAATTGGCATAGGGAGGCAAGAATAAGGGAAGTTAACACGTGGCTGAAAGAGTGGTGTGGGAATGAGGGGTTCCTTTTCATGGGACACTGGCATCAGTTTTGGGACAGGGGGGTCCTATACCGTTGGGATGGTCTCCACCTGAACCGAGCTGGGACCAGTGTTCTGGCGAAAAGAGTAAATAGGGTGGTCAATAGGACTTTAAACTAAAGATTGGCGGGGAAGGGAAAGTCAGGGAACCAAGCGGTGACATAATCAGTGGGAAGCGTAGCTGCTTAGGAATACAAAAAAGCACGAAAAGACAGAACTCAGGAGAGGTTACAATAGTCCGCATCCCACAAAATATGACACAGTGTATGGAAAGGCTCAGTAAACCAAGGTCCACCACACTAAGAAAACAAAAAGGGACGGTCAATAGAGAATTAAATGTGCTATATTTAAATGCGCGCAGTGTATGGAACAAGGTAGATGAGCTTGTGGCCCAGATTGTGACTGGCAGGTATGATGTGGTAGGCATCACAGAGACATGGTTGCAGGGGGTTCAGGACTGGCATTTAAACATCCAGGGATTCACAACCTATCGAAAAGACAGAGATGTGGGCAGAGGGGGCGGGGTTGCCTTGTTAATTAGGAATGCAATTAAATCAATAGCACTAAACGACATGGGGTTGGATGATGTGGAGTCTGTGTGGGTAGAGGTGAGGAACCACAAAGGCAAAAAAACCATAATGGGAGTTATGTACAGGCCTCCTAACAGTGGTCAGGACCAGGGGCACAAGATGCACCACGAAATAGAAAGTGCATGTCAGAAAGGCAAGGTCACAGTGATCATGGGGGACTTTAATATGCAGGTGGACTGGGTAAATAATACTGCCAGTGGACCCAAGGAAAGGGAATTCATTGAATGTTTACAGGAGGGCTTTTTGGAACAGCTTGTGATGGAGCACACGAGGGAACAGGCCATTCTGGACTTAGTGTTATGTAATGAGCCAGACTTGATTACAGATCTTAAAGTAAGGGAGCACTTAGGAGGCAGTGATCATAATATGGTCGAATTCAATCTCCAATTTGAAAGAAAGAAGGTAGAATCAGATGTAAAGGTGTTACAGTTAAATAAAGGTAACTACAGGGGCATTGAGGAGGAACTGATGAAAATCGACTGGGAGCAGAGCCTAGTGGGAAAGACAGTACAACAGCAATGGCAGGAGTTTCTGGGAGTAATTGAGGACACAGTACAGAGGTTCATCCCAAAGAAAAGAAAGGTTATCAGAGGGGGGATTAGGCAGCCATGGCTGACAAAGGAAGTTAGGGAATGCATCAAAGCAAAAGAGGAAGCCTTTAATGTGGCAAAGAGTAGTGGGAAGTCAGAAGATTGGGAAGACTACAAAAACAAACAGAGGATAACAAAGAGATAGATAAGGAAAGAGAAGATCAAATTTGAAGGTAGGCTAGCCAGTATAAAAGTTTCTTTCAATACATTAAAAACAAATGGGAGGCAAAAGTTGACATTGGGCCGCTCCAAAATGACGCTGGTAATTTTGTGATCGGAGACAAGGAAATGGCCGAGGAACTGAATAAGTACTTTGTGTCAGTCTTCACAGTAGAAGACATGAGTAATATCCCAACAATTCCGGAGAGTCAGGGGACAGAGTTGAATATGGTAGCCATTACAAAGGAGAAAGTGCTAGAGAAACTAAGAGGTCTAAAAATTGATAAATCTCCGGGCCCAGATGGGCTACATCCTAGAGTTCGAAAGGAGATAGCTGAAGAAATAGTGGAGGCGTTGGTGATGATGTTTCAAAAGTCACTGGAGTCAGGGAAAGTCCCAGAGGATTGGAAAATCGCTGATATAACCCCCCTGTTCAAGAAGGGAACAAGGAAAAAGATGGAAAATTATAGGCCAATTAGCCTAACCTCGGTTGTTGGCAAGATTCTAGAATCCATTGTTAAGGATGAGATTTCTAAATTCTTGGAAGTGCAGGGTCGGATTAGGACAAGTCAGCATGGATTTAGTAAGGGGAGGTCGTGCCTGACAAACCTGTTAGAGTTCTTTGAAGACATAACAAATAGGTTAGACCAAGGAGAGCCAATGGATGTTATCTATCTTGACTTCCAAAAGGCCTTAGATAAGGTGCCTCACGGGAGACTGCTGAGTAAAATAAGGGCCCATGGTATTCGAGGCAAGGTACTAACATGGATTGACGATTGGCTGTCAGGCAGAAGGCAGAGAGTTGGGATTAAAGGTTCTTTTTCGGAATGGCAACCGGTGATGAGTGGTGTCCCGCAGGGTTCAGTGTTGGGACCACAGCTGTTCTCTTTATATATTAACGATCTAGAAGACGGGACTCGGGGCATTCTGGCTAAGGTTGCCGATGATACAAAGATAGGTGGAGGGGCAGGTAGTATGGAGGAGGTGGGGAGGCTTCAGAAAGATTTAGACAGTTTAGGAGAGTGGTCCAAGAAATGGCTGATGAAATTCAACGTGGGCATGTGCGAGGTCTTGCACTTTGGAAAAAAGAATAGAGGAGTGGACTATTTTCTAAATGGTTACAAAATTCATAATGCTGAAGTGCAAAGGGGCTTGGGAGTCCTAGTCCAGGATTCTCTAAAGGTAAACTTGCAGGTTGAGTCCGTAATTAAGAAAGCAAATGCAATGTTGTCATTCATCTCAAGAGGCTTGGAATATAAAAGCAGGGATGTACTTCTGAAGCTTTATAAAGCATTAGTTAGTCCCCATTTAGAATACTGTGAGCAATTTTGGGCCCCACACCTCAGGAAGGACATACTGGCACTGGAGCGGGTCCAGCTGAGATTCACACGGATGTTCCCAGGAATGGTAGGCCTAACATACGATGAACGTCTGAGGATCCTGGGATTATATTCATTGGAGTTTAGGAGGTTGAGGGGAGATCTTATAGAAACTTACAAGATAATGAATGGCTTAGATAGGGCGGACGTAGGGAAGTTGTTTCCATTAGCAGGGGAGACTAGGACCCGGGGGCACAGCCTGAGAATAAAAGGGACTCACTTTAGAACAGAGATGAGGAGAAATTTCTTCAGCCAGAGAGTGGTGGGTCTGTGGAATTCATTGCCACAGAGGACGGTGGAGGTCGGGACGTTGAGTGTCTTTAAGACAGAAGTTGATAAATTCTTGATTTCTCGAGGAATTAAGGGCTATGGAGAGAGAGCCGGTAAATGGAGTTGAAATCAGCTATGAATGAATGGTGGAGTGGACTCGATGGGCCGAATGGCCTTACTTCCACTCCTATGTCTTATGGTCTTATGGTAAGAAAAACCTGTTAAAAGAAAAAATGTTAAGATAAAGAATTAATTAAGTTGTAAAAGTTATACAAGTTTGTGTTAAGCAAATCGTAAATTCAGTTCTGAGTTGAGATCAGAGCTAAGCTTGCAGGTTGCAGTAATTCAATTTGAATTTTCAAACATTTTAAGTTTTAAAAGAACACTGTTAAAACCTTTTAAATAATTTTGCCAAGTAGCAGAAATTGCCATTCGTCATAAATAGGCAAATAATTTTTTTTTAAAAACAAAGATAGCCAAAGTATGAAAGCTAAAGAGTTAATTAGATTATGGAGACAATATTGTCAACATGAGAGGGATAAGATCATGTTTTTAAATTGGCAAGAAAATGCTCTTAAAATGGGGATTCCAATAAGTGAAAGGGGGAATCAGAAAACTCTGGAGATCTTGAAAAAGGAGTGTGCATTCAAAAAACGCGCAAGTAAAGAGAGGGTGGACTCGAGAAAAAAAATTAGCTACGTAGTTCAATGACTGTCCTTGCATTGTCAGAAGCAGTTGAGCACCTAGAAAATCGGACCATGTCGGGTAGAGACCCGATTGCACCAGTAGCATTGTCAGCACTAAGTCAGGAACCAGCAAGGTATCATAATTTATATCCAGTCACTGCTCCCCAGATTAAAATCATGTCAGCCTCTCCAGCCCCTTTGGTTGATAGCTTGCGTCCTAATTCAGCATCTTCACCGTCTGTAAGAGAAGGGGAGCTGTGTTCAACAAGCCCAGTTAGCGTCTATGACACGATCTCGGACAATGAGAGAGAGGCCTGATCATATCCAGAAACAATCACGCATACCACCTAGATCCCTTCAGACCGATATGGTAGGACAGAAAAGTATGAGAACAAAGAAAGAGGATGGGAATGGTTCTGAGAAGCTGCAGCTCCCCGTAGCCGCAGGGAAGGACGTCGAAGTCTTTGAAGAGCCAGAGGAATCCGCTAGAGCGCCACCTAGTGAGACTCTGAGACAGTTGCCGATTAGGAAAATACCAAACCCTGATGCTGTAACGGCGGCCGCCCAGCCACGATAGTCGTTTATTTCCCATGGAGACCCAGTGTGATGATGGCTATTCTGGCTGCAATCCCAGACAGGAAGAAATCTCCTGCTGCTTTCGTGGATTCTCTGAGAACTACCATCTCCGTTTATCAAGCTGATTCGAGGGACATCTGGGCCCTAGTCCAGCAGGGTTTAACCCCAGCAGAGTACAGCAATCATCTCAATCACGTGAATTATGCTAGCCACGCCGCACATCAGCAAGCCCATGCTTTGGACGATGATAGACGGGCACAAATCCTGAATGCATTGAATGTCACATTACAAAAGCCCATAAACATTTCTGCTATCTTAGACCCCAAACCTAAAAAGACTGAAGAGCCAGAGGAATTTCTGGAACGATTTAATGAAATCTACCGTGGGCAATCAGGCAACTTGCCGTACCAAAATGGTCAGAATTCCCCTCAATATTGTGCTATGTTAATGCATTGCCTAGCACCTTCCGTGGCTGCTGCCGTGAAATGTAATAACATGAATTATTCAGAGAATGACCCTTCTCAGATGGCCAGGGCAGTCAGATGTTATTGGAAGGAGGGTGTAGGCCAGGAAGGATGCTCAGTTACAAACTAAAGATGCATGGCATTGAGGGTAAAGTGGTAGCATGGGTAGAGGATTGGTTAACTAACAGAAAGCAGAGATTGGGGATAAATGGGTGTTTCTCTGGTTGGCAACCTGTAACTAGTGGGGTCCCTCAAGGGTCAGTGTTGGGCCCGCAGTTGTTCACAATTTACAGAGACGATTTGGAGTTGGGGACCAAGTGCAATGTGTCAAAGTTTGCAGACGACACTAAGATGAGTGGTAAAGCAAAAAGGGCAGAGGATACCGGAAGTCTGCAGAAGGATTTGGATAGGTTAGGTGAATGGGCTACGGTCTGGCAGATGGAATTCAATGTTGCCAAGTGTGAGGCTATCCATTTTGGGAGGAATAACAGCAGAATGGATTATTATTTAAACGGTAAGATGTTAAAACATGCTGCTCTGCAGAGGGACCTGGGTGTGCTGGTGCACGAGTCGCAAAAAGTTGGTGTGCAGGTGCAACAGGTGACTAAGAAGGCTAATCGAGTTTTGTCTTTCATTGCTAGAGGGATGGAGTTCAAGACTAGTGAGGTTATGCTGCAATTGTATAGGGTGTTGCTGAGGCCGCATCTGGAGTATTGTGTTCAGTTTTGGTCTCCTTACCTGAGAAAGGACATATTGGCACTGGAGGGAGTGCAGAGGAGATTCAATAGGTTGATCCCAGAGTTGAAGGGATTAGATTATGATGAGAGATTGAGTAAACTGGGACTGTACTCATTGGAGTTTAGAACAATGCGGGGGGATCTAATTGAGACATATAAAATTATGAAAGGAATAGATAGGATAGATGTGGGCAGGTTGTTTCCACTGGTCGGGGAAAGCAGAACTAGGGGGCATAGCCTCAAAATAAGGGGAGGTAGATTTAGGACGGAGTGTAGGAGGAACTTCTTCACCCAAAGGGTTGTGAATCTCTGGAATTCCTTGCAAAGTGAAGCAGTTGAGGCTCCTTCTTTAAACGTTTTTAAGAAAAAGATAGATGCCTTTCTAAAGAATAAAGGGATTCGGTGATATGGTGTATGGGCCGGAGAGTGGAGCTGAGTCCACAAAGATCAGCCATGATCTCAATAAATGGCGGAGCAGGCTCGAGGGGCCAGATGGCCTACTCCTGTTCCTAGTTCTTATGTTCTTATTAAGACTGAGTATGCAATGAAAAAGGATGATCTGAGACCCCAACCAGCGGCAGATACGGTGGCTTACCAGCTGGAACCCCAAGATTGTGACCTTGGGTGGGTGGATGAACATGGGGTAGGATATCAAACCCACCCAAGTGGACCCTCAGCTCCTCTGTATGGCCCAACGTATGCACCAACAGCTTCACAACTGCTGCCCCCTCTGAGGGGCCATTGGTCTACTGGGAAAAGAGGACGGGGCAGATATAGAGGGAACAATACATGTCTTAATTGCGGCCGTGCAGAACACTGGCAACAGGAATGCCCCTTTAAAAGATGGGCAGCAGAAGGAGACTACCCGACCCAAAGGAGGGGGTACCAACCAAGGGGAGGACAGACGAGGTACACTGACTCACTGACTTCTCCCAGGCAAACCTTTTCCCAACCAAAGATTGACTAGCTAATTTAGTCATAAGGGCTCTCCAATCGGACAGGGAACCTATTATTTCTCTGCAGATAGGAGATCAACACTGCCCATTTGTAATCGACACTGGAGAAGCCATGTCTTCGGTGCAATCAGAACTTCGACTACCACTATCCGACCACAGCCAGCATTTGTCGAGGTTTCAAGGACAGGTGTGCGAGTATCCTATTTCTGAACCTGTGACAGCCACTTATGATAATAAGTCTGCGGATCATCAGTTTGTGGTGACTACTGGATTGTACTGTAACTTGTTGGCCCGAGATTTACTGTGTATCTTCCAGCTACAGCTAGAGTGCAGAGACGAAGGGGTAACGGTTCAATCATGGAGGATGAGACAACAGTGCTATATTTCTATCACTCCCCAGTGGTGGACGTTAGACATTGAACATTCACTGCACCACGTTACCCTGGTCTATGACAGAACTGGAAAAAACAGGGAGTTGGAGGACAAATACCAGCCGTTAATTGGGACCGAATGGCCAGTCAAGGTTACAGCCACAGTCACGACAAAAGAAGGTACAGCCGATTTTGTTACGATACCACCACATTTATGGCCACAGTCAGCTTCTGTGGGCCCTCATATTACACGTCAGGTCCACGACCAGTACCATGCCAATGATCTGGGGCCTATGGTAAGGAGGACAATGGATCATTCAGGTCCAACAGAGTACGCACTTCAAGTCACGCCAGACGGCACTTACATAAAATATTTTGAGGTCCCTGAAACGATTAACACTCGACTACAGCAAACCCACAGCTCTGGAAGAATAGGCGATTCCTTATCTGGGCCGGCACGGGAATATCCCACCGGGGTTTAGTTAATGACCTACTGCAGGCCCTCCTTATGCCCGCGGATATTTCCGACCCCAGTTGACGTTGGTAATGAACAAGCAGAGTGTGCAGCGTGGACAGCTGCGCAAATTCAGCAAGTGATGGTGCCTAAAATGTTAAGTCAGACTGAACATAAGAACATAAGAACTAGGAGCAGGAGCTAGCCCCTGGCCCCTCGTGCCTGCTCCACCATTCAATGAGATCATGGCTGATCTTTTGTGGACTCAGCTCCACTTTCCGGCCCGAACACCATAACCCTGAATCCCTTTATTCTTCAAAAACCTATCTAGGGCAGCACGGTAGCATTGTGGATAGCACAAGTGCTTCACAGCTCCAAGGTCCCAGGTTCGATTGCCAGCTTGGGTCACTGTCTGTGCGGAGTCTGCACATTTTCCCCGTGTGTGCATGGGTTTCCTCCGGGTGCTCTGGTTTCCTCCCGCAGCCCAAAGATGTGCAGGTTAGGTGGGTTGGCCATGATAAGCTGCCTTCAGTGTCCAAAATTCAATGTTTTGTCAAAGCAATTCCACTATGCTACCGTGCTGCCCTTACCTTGTCCTTATTACCCCTCTGTGGGGTATTCCTGGAAGTTATTATATAAACATTTCCCCTTCGCTATGTTAAAGGAATTGGAAACATTGGAAAACTCCTGGTGCTATCTTTATCAAATGATATGACTGTGTTAATAAAACATAACCCATTTCTGTCAGTGGAGATGTGATATTGGCACCAATAAAACTCACACACCACAGCAGATATTGTCTGTTTGCCTCAGAGAGAGTCAATTGAAGTGTTTCCCGATTTCGTTACTTTGAGCTTCACAGTGATGTGAAATGACAAATGTCCGGATCACACTGGAAGCAACACTTTGATACTAATTTACTGAAAAGAAAAGGCGGATGCACGGTGATAGCGACATGTTTACTTTTGGTGTGAGTGAGAATATAAATAGCAGAGGTTGGTTTATGGGTTATGGGCCCAGCACGCCTCCGCTGCGCCACTCCGCTCCTTAGGTCCGCCGTGTTCGCAATTACTGCTCTGAGGCAGCCAGATAACTATTTTTTTTAAACGAAAACCCAAGTGTTGTGAAGCTCACTTTGGCTGGACAGTAACACGGAACTTCAGCACGGCTGTAACAGACAGAGGAAGACACACAGAAAAGCAGGAAGAGATTACCAGGACACACACACACAATGACACACAGAAGAGGTGCAATGCAAACCAGCAAGATACTGAGATGGACAAACTGGTTATTTAGGAAAACGGGGTTTTCTGTTGTACAAAGATAGGCAATTAAATGTATTTCTGCTGCGTAACTGTGCTCTCTGCTATGTAACTGAGCTCTCTGCTGTGTAACTGAGCTCTCTGCTGTGTAATTGTGCTCTCTGCTGCGTAACTGAGCTCTCTGCTGAGTAACTGTGCTCTCTGCTGTGTAACTGAGCTCTCTGCTGAGTAACAGTGCTCTCTGCTGTGTAACTACGCACTCTGCTGTGTAACTGAGCTTTCTGCTGTGTAACTGCGCTCTCTGCTGTGTAACTGCGCTCTCTGCTGTGTAACAGTGCTTTCTGCTGTGTAACTGAGCTTTCTGCTGTGTAACTCCGCTCTCTGCTGCGTAACTGTGCTCTCTGCTGAGTAACTGCATTCTCTGCTGTGTAACTGAGCTCTCTGCTGAGTCACTGCGCTCTCTGCTGTGTAACTGAGCTCTCTGCTGAGTAACTGCGCTCTCTGCTGAGTAACTGCGCTCTCTGCTGTGTAACAGTGCTTTCTGCTGTGTAACTGTGCTCTCTGCTGCGTAACTGTGCCCTCTGCTGTGTAACTGTGCTTTCTGCTGTGTAACTGTGCTCTCTGCTGTGTAACTGTGCCCTCTGCTGCGTAACTGTGCTCTCTGCTGCGTAACTGTGCTCTCTGCTGAGTAACTGCATTCTCTGCTGTGTAACTGAGCTCTCTGCTGAGTAACTGTGCTGTCTGCTGTGTAACTGAGCTCTCTGCTGAGTAACTGCGCTCTCTGCTGTGTAACTGAGCTCTCTGATGTGTAACAGTGCTTTCTGCTGTGTAACTGAGCTCTCTGCTGAGTAACTGTGCTCTCTGCTGTGTAACTGAGCTCTCTGCTGTGTAACAGTGCTGTCTGCTGTGTAACTGAGCTCTCTGCTGAGTAACTGCGCTCTCTGCTGTGTAACAGTGCTTTCTGCTGTGTAACTGAGCTCTCTGCTGAGTAACTGTGCTCTCTGCTGTGTAACTGAGCTCTCTGCTGAGTAACTGCGCTCTCTGCTGTGTAACTGAGCTCACTGCTGAGTAACTGCGCTCTCGGCTGTGTAATTGTGCTCTCTGCTGTGTAACTGAGCTCTCTGCTGTGTAACTGTGCTCTCTGCTGTGTAACTGAGCTCTCTGCTGAGTAACTGCACTCTCTGCTGTGTAACTGAGCTCTCTGCTGAGTAACTGCACTCTCTGCTGCGTAACTGTGCTCTCTGCTGTGTAACTGCGCTCTCTGCTGTGTAACTGAGCTCTCTGCTGAGTAACTGCGCTCTCTGCTGTATAATTGTGCTCTCTGCTGCGTAACTGTGCTCTCTGCTGTGAAACTGAGCTCTCTGTTGAGTAACTGCTCTCTCTGCTGTATAATTGTGCTCTCTGCTGTGTAACTGTCCTCTATGTCCTGGAACATTGACTGTGCCGGTGACAGATCTTCACTGTGGTTGGGTCAAATCCTGTTGTGTAAATATGTTCCCAGTTGTGGAAATGTGATCCGTCTGAATCAGAACCTTTCTCCGCCATTACTGAGACGAAATTTCAATTCCAGATTTATCAAATCTTGTCATGAAAGATTAGTTCAGGCCTCTAGATTCCCAGTCCAGGGACAGAACCTTGTATTCCTGTTATCAAAACAGTTCGGTCAGCTCAACATTCTGAGATGGAAGCGCCCAATATGGGGCTTGAACCCAATATGAAACAATATAGGGCTTGAATCCACGACCGTGGGATTAAATGTCCGATGCTCTACCGACTGAGCTAGCTGGGCTGCTGTCAGAAATATTATTATCCCTCTTCCTGAGGAGATTATAATTTGCTAAGCAGCGAACCTTGTGTCAAACCGTTTACTAAAATTCCGATTAATTCTTCGGTCACAGTGGCTGGGAGCAGGGCTCGAACCTGCTGGGGAAGTCCAACACCTTAACCACTCGACCATCGCAGCTCGGTTCGATCGGTCATTCATTAAACATTATAAAACATACAAAACATTATAAAACGGCCAGGAATCACTCCAGGAAGTTCTTGCATTTCTGCGATGGACGGTGCCCCGGTGTTTATGTGAGGAGCGGTTGAATCTACCTTACAATTGACCATTGGATTTGGGGAGAAGCCTTGAGAGACTCGAAAATCCCAGTTCCCGAAACGCACAATTCCACTGATTCAATTGTTTACGGAAGAAAATCAGTTACTTTGGAAATATCCTAGAAGTTCATTTTTGCTTCACATGGAACAGCACCGAACTTCCCAGTCCAGATCCAAATTAAAGCAATTCAATCACAGAAACTGGCAGCACAGAAGGAGGCCTGTGCAGACCGAATGGTCACGTGATTACGTGTTCCCCATCTAAAATGATCAGGTGTTCTCCCCGGATCGCGCTCAGAGCACAAGCCTGGGGCAGCTGCTCAAACAGTAAATAAATTATTTTTTGTTACACGTCTTTGGTCGCCAGTACAAAGAACAAAGAACAAAGAAACGTACAGCACAGGAACAGGCCCTTCGGCCCTCCAAGCCCGTGCCGACCATACTGCCCGACTAAACTACAATCTTCTACACTTCCTGGGTCCGTATCCTTCTATTCCCATCCTATTCATATATTTGTCAAGATGCCCCTTAAATGTCCCTATCGTCCCTGCTTCCACTACCTCCTCCAGTAGCGAGTTCCAGGCACCCACTACCCTCTGCGTAAAAAACTTGCCTCGTACATCTACTCTAAACCTTGCCCCTCTCACCTTAAACCTATGCCCTCTAGTAATTGACCCCTCTACCCTGGGGAAAAGCCTCTGACTATCCACTCTGTCTATGCCCCTCATAATTTTGTATACCTCTATCAGGTCGCCCCTCAACCTCCTTCGTTCCAGTGAGAACAAACCGAGTTTATTCAATCGCTCCTCATAGGTTATGCCCTCCATACCAGGCAACATTCTGGTAAATCTCTTCTGCACCCTCTCTAAAGCCTCCACATCCTTCTGGTAGTGTGGCGACCAGAATTGAACACTATACTCCAAGTGTGGCCTAACTAAGGTTCTATACAGCTGCAACATGACTTGCCAATTCAAATACTCAATGCCCCGGCCAATGAAGGCAAGCATGCCGTATGCCTTCTTGACTACCTTCTCCACCTGTGTTGCCCCTTTCAATGACCTGTGGACCTGTACTCCTAGATCTCTTTGACTTTCAATACTCTTGAGGGTTCTACCATTCACTGTATATTCACTACCTGCATTAGCCCTTCCAAAATGTATTACCTCACATTTGTCCGGATTAAACTCCATCTGCCATCTCTCCGCCCAAGTCTCCAGACAATCTAAACCCTGCTGTATCCTCAGACAGTCCTCATCGCTATCCGCAATTCCACCAACCTTTGTGTCGTCTGCAAACTTACTAATCAGACCAGTTACATTTTCCTCCAAATCATTTATATATACTACAAACAGCAAAGGTCCCAGCACTGATCCCTGTGGAACACCACTGGTCACAGCCCTCCAATTAGAAAAGCATCCGTCCATTGCTACCCTCTGCCTTCTATGGTAGTCTTTGAGAGATCAGAATTTCTCCATGGTGTCAGGAGTGGGCAGTATGGCACAAGCGCTTCGCCACCTAAACTCGCTGCTGTCATAGAATCAGAGAATCCCTACTGTGCAAATGAAGACCGTTCGGCACAACGAGTATGTACTGACCCTCCGAAAGCTCACGCACCTGCCCTCTACTGGAATATTGGTCCGATGGAGCAACTCTGGCCCCCATTCCAACCCCTGAAATCCGTCCCTCCCCTCTCATGAGTGGGTGCAGGATTGGAGTGTCAGTGCAGACTCGATGGGCCGAATAGCCCCCTTCTGCATTTTACTGCTTTCGACGGAAACAGATATGATCACAGTATTTATTCACATGGGATAAACATTGGCTCGCACGCCACTAGCGGTGGCCGCATGGCCTAATGGATAAGGCGTCTGACTTCGATGAATTTAATGATGATATTAGAAGATTGCAGGTTCGAGTCCTGTCGCGGATGTTTTATAAAGAAATCCGGTGGAATTTGCTGACAGCCGAATTTTCCCTCCTCAGCTCATAGTTCCACCTTTCCATCCAAGCATTGCAGGGCTTTTTATGGAATATAATTCCTTCTAACATTGTTTTCATTCAATTCGTTCTCATCCTAGTATTTTGTATATCCCCTGATGAATCCACAGTATCTGTTTGACTTGGATAAAGTATAGAATAAAATATTATGTGTCAATCGGTTCACTACAATTCTGTGGAGGAAATTCTAATGTCGTCAGGAAGACAGACAGAGTCATAGAGTCATAGATGTTGGCAGCATGGAAAAAGCCCTTCGGCCCAGCTTGTCAATGCCGCCCATTTTCTTTCACTAAGCTAGACCCACTTGTCCGCATTTGGCCCATATCCCTCTATACCCACCCTGCCCATGTAACTGTCGAACTGATTTTTAAAAGATAAAATGATACCCGCCTCTACCACTGCCTCTGGCAGCCCGTTCCAGATGCTCCTCATTACCTTATTTATGCTCCTCCTTATTTCATAGACCTCTATGACATCATCCATAAGCCTCCTACGCTCCAGGAAAAAAAGTGCCAGCCTATCCAGCCTCTACCTTTCACTCAGACCATCAAGTCCTGGTAGCACCCTTGTAAACCACTTCTGCACTCTTTCTAGTTTAACAATATCCTTCGGAAAATAGGGTGACCAGAACTGAACACAATACTCCATGTGTGGTCTTACCAATGTCTTGTGCAACTTGAACAAGACGTCCCAACTCTTGTATTCAACATTTTGAGCTTAAAACCTCGCATTCCGAATGCCTTCTTCACCACCCTATCCACCTGCGACACCACCTTCGAGGAGCTGTGAACCTGTACTCCTAGATCTGTTTGTTCTGTAATTCTCCCCAACTCCCTTCTAGTAACTGATTAGGTCAATCCCTGATTTGAGCTACCAAAATACATCACCTCACATTTATCCAAATCAAACTCCATCTGCCATTCATCGGCCCACTGGCCCAAGATGTTTAATAATGAGCTGAATCAACTGTTTTTTGTTCAGAGGGATGAAAGATTATCTCACTGGATTGGGAATCCAGAGGCCTGAAATACTCTTTGGGACAGGGAATAAAGCTCACCATTCAAATTCACTGATTCAATTGATTTTCAGGGGCGTTGACAGGGTGGATGCTGAGAGGTTGTTTCTCCATGTGGGAGAGTCTCGGGCCAGAGGGAATGATCTCAGAGTAAGGGGCCGCCCAATTAAATCAGAAATGATGAGTAATTTGTTCTCTCAGAGTATAGTGTATCTGTGGAAACATTGTTTCTAAGCGAATACTTGTCGAGGCTGGGGAAGTTAATATGTGCAAGATTAAATCAGTAAGGGAATCAAGGGTTATGGGGATAAGGCGGGAAAGTGGGTTTGAAGATTATATCAGGTCAATCATAACCTCTTTGAATGGTGGAGCAGACAGGATGGGCCCAATGGGCCACTTCTGCTCTTCCGTCTTACAGTGTAATGAGATCACCTGATGAACTTATTTTCACGGCTGGGCGGCCGGTTCTGGAAAGACAAAATCTGCCAGCAGAGCCCCAGATGAAGCTGGCGTCTGTTTTGGAGTTTCTGAAGCCGCAAGTTTTCATGGTGCCAAACTCCTGCCCAAAGCTGGTGTCGTGATTTAAATCGATTATCAGACAGAGGATTAGGAATGTCGGTACAGAGATTGGTGCAAGAAGGTTCACTCCTCAGGCCTGTCGAACTCCGAATCTAAACTCCATCCTAGTTCCGGATACACTGAATGAATCATCAGGGCGCCCTCAATAAGTGGCACAACGCGGAGATGCAGCAAATTGAGCATCGAGGAGGATGGATTCAGACCCACAGATGCAAAGCACAATGGATTAGCAGCGCATCACCTTCACCTCTCGGCCAACTCGCCAAATGACCTGACTTCACCAAACCACCTCATGGACCTTTAACATCTGCAACAACTAACGGAAGGAGGTTGGATTTGTCCATTGGTCCAGATGTGCAGCCAGTTGTGAAATGTTGGCAATATAGTCTCTGTCAGCAAATTACATTTCCAACATATCAGCTGAAGGATTGTTCTGAACGGACTGATGGGAAATACTTCAACACCATGGGAGTGGGCACGTGAGCAATAGGTCAGAAGGTGAGAGTATTGAGCGAGAACTCACACACTGTATCAGAGAGAGACCTCTCCTGTGGAAATGTGTTCTCTGCTGTGTTACTGTGTTCTCTGCTGTGAAACTGTGCTCTCTGCTGTGTTACTGTGTTCTCTGCTGTGTTACGGTGTTCTCTGCTGTGAAACTGTGCTCTCTGCTGTGGGACTGTGTTCTCTGCTGTGGGACTGTGTTCTCTGCTGTGAAACTGTGCTCTCTGCTGTGAAACTGTGCTCTCTGCTGTGGTACTGTGTTCTCTGCTGCGAAACTGTGCTCTCTGCTGTGTTACTGTGTTCTCTGCTGTGAAACTGTGCTGTCTGCTGTGTTACTGTGTTCTCTGCCGTGAACTGTGCGCTCTGCTGAGAAACTGCGATCTCTCCAGTGGAAATGTACTCTCTGCTGTGAAACTGCTCTCTGCTGAGGAAACGTGGACCAGATGTGATGCAGCTGAGGATGCTGAGTGATGTAACGTGGACATGGTGAAGTTACTGGCCAGAAATTTCCGAATTCTATTTTTGTTTTTAATGGACAGCTACAATCCACGTGTTTATTCTAGGACACAACAATGAATAAAAATGAATCAGTGCTGAGCAGATTCTAACATCCCACACCTCCAGTTTGTTCTTATTGAGAACCCCCGTCCTCGATGGAAGCTTTTGCTCTCCGAATCAGACCACTGCCTCCTGGGAATACAGCAGCGATACCTCCAAGATCTGATCTGCAACAGAATCACAGAACAATAGTGTCCCCTTGTGACTGAGGGGAACAGGTGCTCCTTATCCGCCCTGTCTATACCTATCATAATCTTGTACACCTCGATGAGATCACCCCTCAGTCATCTCTGTTCCTGCGTGAGAGAGAAAACAAGTCTATCCAACCTCTCTTCATATCCTAAATGTTCCATCCCAAGCAACATCCTGCTGAATCACCTCTGCACCCCATCCAGTGCAGTCACATATTTCCTAGAATGTGGTGACCAGAATTGCACACGGTACCCCAACATTCTATACAACTCCACCATGACCTCTCTGCTTTTGTAATCCATGCCCCGAATGATAAAGACAAATATCTCAAATGCCTTTTCCACCACCCTATTAACGTGCCCTTCTGCCTTCAGAGATCTCTGGACAAACACTCCAAGGTCCCTTTGTTCCTCAGGACTTCCCAGTGTCAGGCCATTAACATTAATCCTATAATAATAATATAATATTCTTTATTGTCACAAATAGGATTATATTAACACTCCAATGAAGTTACTGCGAAAACCCCCTACCAAATGATCACATCTAATTTTTCAGCGTTAAATTCCATCAGCCACTTTCCTGCCCATTTGACCATCCCGTCTGTATCTTCCTGTAACTCAAGACACTCAACTGAGCTGTGAGCTTGAAACTCAGTGAAAGGATTTCACCCTCCTCTCGGAATCTGATCACCACCTCAATCCCAACATTCAGCTTGGGTGGGCAGACAAGACAACGTCCTTCCCGCAGGCCCCCCAGCACAGACTGGATAATATCCCAAACTCGTATCCTGCTATTGTCACATTGCTCCACCACCTTGTTCTCTTCACAAAACGCCAGGAATCTCAGACCAATTCTTCAGACCTTTGATTCTCTCTTCAAACAACATCTTGTCCCTGATTAAGTCCATCCTGGGAAGAGGGGCTCGGTATTCCGAGTTTCTCTGCAGGCACCCGGTTGCTGTTGATGGACCAAAAGAGGCCTCACGCCTGAAAGAAAGCCTCTCTCACAGCCCTGCGAGCATGTCTCCATTAGACGGTGTCGCCAATACCTGCAGAGTAGATAACAATGGAGAGAAGTGTGAGCAATTTCAGCGTCACAATTCTCTGGACACAGAGCATTCAAAATATAATATTATTGAAAATACTGAACTGATCCTCTGGGAGCAGGACTCAAGTCAAAGGGGAAAATCCAGTGGGTTTCTAGTGGAAAGATTTGACAACTGGATGATGGCAGCTAAAATCAGTACTTGCGTTACAATCTCTGTAGATATTCTACTGAATTGAAACCTGCAAAAGGCATATTTTCCGACTAGAAATCCAACACATTTCCCCCTGTTGTGGAGGAAGTTCTCAGTCGCACAGGTGGTCAAACGGAATAAGGCTGGGCTGGGATTTGAGTCCAGATTTTTCTTCAGTGAACAGACACTTTACCGGACGAAGCTACAGAGTCTGAGGATGTTCAGCTAATCACAAGGGAATGCTGGAAATACTGTACGGATCTGTGGTATCTGTGAAAAGAGAAATAGTTAACATTTCACAACCTGACCTTGCGTTGGAACGACCTGTTTCTCTCTCCACAGAAGCTGCCGGATCAGCTGAATATTTCCAGCATTTTCAGTCTTTGTTTCAGATTTGCAGCATCCGCAGTATTTTGCTTTTGGGTCAAAGGACATTGAGTTGCCTTTCCTGCTCTGAGGGTTATTGCAGGTCTCTCTGGCTTTGATTGTCGCTGATTCGGCAAAAAATTTACAGTCTAACATTAATTGACCGCGAGAATGGGCGGTGAGGGGATTCTGGAACCGCTGCAAGTCCATATGGTGTATGTACACACACAGTGCTGTTAGGGAGGGGTTCCAGGTTTGGATGGTGCCTCGCGGATGAAAAGTCAATTTCAGGAGTGGGATTCGGGCCCTGACCTCCAGAGGAGACTGCGACCTGCGCTCGGCCATCCTGACGTATTTGAAAGGTTAGATGCGATTGGGCCGAAATCTGGTGCTCTTTCCGAGGGTCGGTACCGGTTCCATGGGCCGAATGGCCTCCTTCTGCACTGGAGGCATTCTATGATTACTTAAACAGGGTGAAAATGGCAGCATCAGGACACAGGGACGAGTTAAGGTCTCAGGCCAGAGTAAGTGTCCTGTGTAATGACACATAGAATGTACATTTATTGTGGACTGGTGCCATCTCCTGGCTGAACCGGAGCCGTGCGACACGGACACTTTCATTCAGGAGCATTTTAAATTGGAGTGAAACAACTTACGCAAAGTAAGTACTTGATACGAAACAGTTAATCAAACTAATCTAAAGAACCAAAAGGACACGTCTCTGATCAGTGAGCGATGGTGGTATAGTGGTGAGCATGGTTGCCTTCTAAGCAGTTGACTCGGGATCGATTCCCGGCCATCGCAATAATAAATTGGGAATTTTTGCGCCTCTTCGTGAGTTTCAAACTGAGAAGGGAAAGTTTCTCACTCTGAATTTAGACGCAAATACAGCGGGGAATGAAATAAGTACTTATCGTTCTTTAACTTGGTTTCAATGTGGACAGTGTTCGACTATCCCACCCCGCCCCCCCCCCCACCCCCGCCCCCCGCGCCAGCCCTCAAACAAAAGTTAAAAATAACAGCATTTTTACTTCATCTTTGATGCACGATCAATTGCACAAAGACTAAAGTTGTGGACAGAGGCGGCTTTATTACAGTCAGATGCGAGGCCTCCTGCTGCAGCTGGCGAAATGGCCGGGCACTGGAGGTCATGCATATTTATACAGTTCTCCCTGGGCGGAGCCAGCAGGCAGGAGCTACCGGCGAACCTGTAGTGCAGGCCCTACCTTACATCTGCTATTACAGTGGATCACCACAACCCCCATGAGGGGATCAAACAGAGACACAACAGACACGTCACAGACCAGGATTGGATTTGAAGCCACGTGTACAGAGCACAATGGATTATTGTGCATCCCCTTAACCACGTGGTACAGCTGCTTTACTTCAGGGCCCTTTAATATCCCTCAATCGAACTTCTTTGCGTTTCTTTCGCACAGTTGGGTATAAATAAAACATAAATCTATGAGGAGAAACCCGCAATGGTCCGCACTTGGGCTTGTGGCGCAACGGTAGCGCGTCTGACTCCAGATCGGAAGGTTGCGTGTTCAAATCAAGTCAAGCTCAGGAGGATTTTCTGCCGCTGGTTCCAGGAATTTTTCTCTATGGGAATGTTCCCGAAATGACTCCGTTCAAAGCCACACTGCTGGTAAATGTTTGCGGATATTTCAGATTGACCCGCTCAGTTTGTATTTTTGAGCAGTTTAATCAAACATGCGGAGACTCGGATAGCTCAGTCAGTAGAGCATGTGACTCTACCTCCCAGTTGGCCGCGTCCATATTATTATCTGGGAATATTGAACCAACTGTGCTAACATTGTGCTACCGTGTGTCCAAACAGTTGGTTCAATCTCACTGCTCGTGGATGACACCAGAACAACTGGGCAGTTAAAAACAAGGACGTCGCTCTTTTTCGGACGGAGATGAGGAGATTTCTCCCTCTCAGAGAGTTGTGCGACTTTGGAACTCTGCCTCAGAAGGCCGCGGAAGCGGGACATTGATTATTTTTAAGGCGCAGATGGGGAAATTCTTGTTCAGCAAATAAATCAAAGGTTTATCGGGGTTGCATACAACCATTGCATTCAGCCAGTTACCTGGGTGCACAAGCGTGCGGTTTTTTAAAAATGTCGTTTTCATTTCTTTACTTGTTCTCCACTGATATATTCGCTGCAATAATTTATCTGGGCACAAAGCACGGTAGCACAAGTGGCTAGCACAGTGGCTTCACAGTGCCAGGGTACCAGGTTCGATTCACTGCCTGTGCGGAGTCTGCACCTTCTGCCCGTGTCTGCGTGGGTTTCCTCCGGGTGCTCCGGATTCCTCCCACAGTTCAAATACGTGCATTAGTTGGATTGGATAAATTGCCCTGAGTGCCCACACGGGACCAGTCTTTATAAATAGTAGCGTCATCACGGCCCTGGTTTGCAAATTCTTCCCATGTGTGCGTGGGTTTCACCCCCGCAACCCAAAGATGTGCAAGGTACGTGGATTGGCCACGCTAAATTGGCCCTTAATTGGAGAAAAAAAATAATTGGGTACTCTAAATTTATACAGAACGAAATAAATAAATAGAAACGCCGAGCACAAAGGCAAGGCCGCTATGGAGATTCTTCATAAAATGCTGCAACAGAAATAGACAATGTTGGATAACTCGGCTGGTCTGGCAGCATCTGTGGAGAGAGAAACAGAGTTACAGTTTCCAGTCCAGCCTGACCCTGCTTCCCATTCTCTGGTTCCCGCTCCACAGATGCTGCCAGGTCTGCTGAGATTTTCCAGCTCTGGGCGACTGTCATGGACACGGTGGGCGGAATGGCCGCACCCTGTGCTGGAACCATTCTATGAATCTATAATTCTAATCTGTTCTCGTAATTGAAACCTTCTATGTCTGTATCATTCTGGTGAAGCTCCATTGCCGCCGCTACATTAAGGTTCTGAATACATTTTTGGACTCCCCTCATTCCCTCCTCCCGCAGATTTTTGCTGGGTAAATATCCTGATTCCCTGAACTCCTCATTCTCTCGAACAATGAAATGTCGCTTGGCTTGACACTACCCAATAGACAGAGTGGATCCGACCTCACTACCCGATCAATGCATCTCAATCGGAACAAGACTGAATTTTAATTCTCGCGCTTCCAACACAACTCGATGCAATCCGGCCTCACAACTTGGACTGGATTGTCACATCAGTGATTGCAGATACTTTGGAAAAATGAGTCCCACTGGGAGAAAGCAGGATGGAAAATCGACAATGATGGGTTTCGAACCCACGCACGGAAAGCTCAATGGATTATCAACCCGTCCCCTGAACTACTCGGCCACCTCATCCCGCAAGCGCGTTTGTCAAATCAAAGGTTTATCAGGTACAAATAACCATTGTATTCAGCCAGCTGCGCGGATGCACAAGCTTGCGTCTGTTTTTACTTGAGGAGAAATTCAGAATCCCACACCATGATCAAACGACCTTTAAATACCCTGTCCATTTCTTCACCTGTTCTGCACTGATATATTCGCTGCAATAACTTCCCGGGAGCTCAAACCTCCTCCCGATTTCAGTCAATGACACCATCCGGGCTCGTCCGGATTTTTGAACCCGGGACCTCTGGCATTTTATCGCAGCTGAGAATCAATGGCAATGTCAGGAGTGGGATTGAACCCTCGTCTCCAGAGGAGACTGACACCTGACGTATCCAAACGGTTCGGAGACGATTGGGCCGTGTTGGGGTGCTCTTTCCGAGGGTCAGTGCAGACTGGATGGGCCGAATGGTCTCCTTCTGCACTGGAGGGATTCTATGATTACTTAACCAGGGTGCAAACGGCAGCATCAGGACACAAGGACAAGGTGAGGTCTCAGGCCAGAGCAAGAGTCCCATGTAATGGCACACAGAACATCAGAAATAAATACTTTTATTGTGGACTGGTGCCATCTCCTGGCTGACCGGGAGCCGTGCGACACGGACACTTTCATTCAGGAGCATTTTAAATTGGAGTGAAATAACATAAACATAGTGAGACGTTGTTTACGAAACAATTTATCAAACTAATGCAAAGCATCAAAAGGACTCAACATTCGGCAGTAAGTGATGGGGGGATACTGGGGAGCATCGCTGCCTCCCAAGCAGTTGATCCGGGTACGATTCCCGGCCATCGCAATAATAATTTGATTGGAGGCGTTTGCGTCATTCCGTGTGTTTCGAGCTGAGGAAGAGAGCTGGAGAAAGTGAGGTGGCTGGAGGCAGGAATCTCCGCTTGTTCTAAATAGTCTGGTTGGATTGTTCACATCCGTCCGAGTGGCGAAACTGTGATCTCGGTTTCTATAGTGGTTTATTATTGGATATTGTTATATATGCTTATTGCCCCTCTGTGGGGTATTCCTGGAAGTTATTATCTAAACTTTTCACGTTCTCGCTGTTATAGGGTTTGAAAACACTGAAAAACTCCCGGTTCGATCTTTACCAAATGACATGACTGTGTTAACAAAACATAATTCATTCCAGTCAGTGGAGATGTGATATTGGCACCAATAATACTCACACAACTCAGCAGATGTTGTCTGTTTTCCTCAGTGAGAGTGAATTGAAGAGCTTCCCTATTTTGTTACTTTGGGCTTCACAGTGATGTAATGCTGTCTGCTTCATTCCTGGCGCAAATGTCCGGATCACACTGGATGCAACACTTTGATACCAATCTACTGAAAAGAAAAGGCGGATGTGCCGCAGGGTGATAGCGTCATGTTTAATTTTGGGGTGACTGAGAATATCAATAGCAGAGGATGGTTTCGATCCATTGACCTCTAGGTTATGGGTCCAGCACGCTTCCGCTGCGCCACTCTGCTTTTCAGATCCGCCGTGTTCGCAATTGCTGTTCTGCGGCAGCCACGTAACTATTTTTTTCTTAAACGAGAACCACGTGTTGTGAAGCTCACCTTGGCTGGACAATAACACGGAACATCAGCACGGCTGTGACAGATAGAGAAAGGCACACAGTAAAGCAGGAAGAGACTATCAGGACACACACACAATGACACACAGAAAAGGTGCCGAGCAAACCAGCAAGATACTGAGATGGAAAAACTGGTTATTTAGCAAAAAGGGATTTTCGGTTCCACAAAGATAGGCAATTAAACGTTTTCCTGCTGTGTAACTGAGCTCTCTGCTGTGTAACTGAGCTCTCTGCTGTGTAACTGTTCTCTCTGCTGTGTAACTGAGCTCTCTGCTGTGTAACTGAGCTCTCTGCTGTGTAACTGAGCTCTCTGCTGTGTAACTGTTCTCTCTGTTGGAACTGTGACTCGGCCGGTGACAGAACTTCACTGTGGTTGTGCTAATCATTCCCTGTTGTGGAAATGTGTTCCCAGTTGTGGAAAAATGATCCGTCTGCAGCAGAACCTTCCTGCGCCATTACTGAGATGAAATTTCAATTCCAGATTAATTAAATCTTGTCACGAAAGATTAGTTCAGGCCTCTGGATTCCCAGTCCAGGAACATAACCTTGTGTTCCTGTTATCAAATCAGTTCGTTCAGCTCAACACTCTCAGATTACAATCTGGAAGCGCCCAACGTGGGCCTGGAACACACGACCCTGGGATTAAGAGTCCCAAGCATGAGGGCAGCACGGTACCATTGTGGATAGCACAATTGCTTCACAGCTCCAGGGTCCCAGGTTCGATTCCGGCTTGGGTCTCTGTCTGTGCGGAGTCTGCACATCCTCCCCGTGTGTGTGTGGGTTTCCTCCGGGTGCTCCGGTTTCCTCCCACAGTCCAAAGATGTGCAGGTTAGGTGGATTGGCCATGGTAAATTGCCCTTAGTCTCCAAAATTGCCCTTAGTGTTGGGTGGGGTTACTGGGTTATGGGAATAGGGTGGAGGTGTTGACCTTGGGTAGGGTGCTCTTTCCAAGAGCCGGTACAGACTCGATGCAATTCTATGATGCTCTACCGACTAAACTAGCCGGGCTGATGTCCAAAATACCATTAACCCTCTTCCTGAGGATATTAGAATTTGCTAAGTAGCGAACGTTGTGTCTAAAAATCGATTAATTCTTCAGTCACAGTCGTTGGGAGCAGGGCTCGAACCTGCTCGGGAAATTCCAACACCTTAACCACTCGACCATCGCAGCTCGGTTCAATTGGTCATTCATTAAACATTATAAAACCGGCCTGGAATCACTCCAGGAACTTCTTGCATTCCTGCGATGAACGGTGCCCCGGTGTTTATGTGAGGAGCGGTTGAATCTACCTTAAAATGACCATTGGATTTGGAGAGAAGCCTTGAGAGACTCGAAAATCCCAGCTCCCGAAACGCACAATTTCACTGATTCAATTGTTTGCGGAAGAAAAACAGTTACATTGGAAATATCCTCGAAGTTCATTTTTGCTTTACATGGAACAGCACCGAACGTCCCAGTCTAGATCCAAATTAAAGCATGAGTGGGGTGCAGGATTGGAGGGTCGGTGCAGAGTCGATGGGCCGAATGGCCTCCTTCTGCATTGTACTGGTTTCTCGGGAAACAGAGAGAATCACAGTATTTATTCACATGCGATAAACATCGGCTCGTATGTCCCATGCGGTGGTCGCGTGGCCTAATGGCTAAGGCGTCTGATTTCGGTGAACATAATGAAGATATCAGAAGATTGGAAGCTCGAGTCCCACCGCGATCGTTTGATATAGAAATCCGGTGGAGCTTGCTGTCAGCTGAGTTTTCCTTCCTCCGCTCAAAGTTTCACCTTTCCATCCAAACGTTGCAGGGCTCTTTTTGGAATATAATTTTTGGGAACATTGTTCATTCAATTCGCTCTCATCCTAGTATTTTCTTTATCCCCTGATGAATCCACAGTACCTGTTTGACTTGGATAAAACATAGAATAAAATATTATGTATCAATCGGTTCAATACAATTCTGTGGAGGAAATTCTAATATCACCAGGAAGACAGACAGAGTCAAAGAGTCGTGGATGTTGGCAGCATGGAAACAGCCATTCGTCCCAGCTTGTCAATGCCGCCCAGTTTCTATCACTAAGCTCGTCCCACTTGCCCGCATTTGGCCCATATCCACCTCCACCCACCCTGCGCATGTAACTGTCTAACTGATTATTAAAAGACAAAATGATAACTGCCTCTACCACTGCCTCTGGCAGCCCGTTCCAGATGCTCCTCATTACCTTATTTATGCTCATCATTATTTCATAGACCTCTATGACATCACCCATAAGCCTCCTACGCTCCAGGAAAAAAAAGTCCCAGCCTATCCAGCCTCGAATTTTCACTCACACCATCAAGTCCTGGTAGCATCCTTGTAAATCACTTATGCACCCTTTCTAGTTTAACAATATCCTTCCGAAAATAGGGTGACCAGAATTGAACACAGTATTTCCCGTGTGGTCTTACCAGCATGTCTTGTGCAACTTGAACAAGACATCACAACTCTTGGATTCAATATTTTGACCTTAAAACCGAGCATGCTGAATACCTTCTTCACCACCCTGTCCACCTGCGACATCACCTTCAAGGATGTGTGAACCTGTTCTCCTCGATCTGTTTGTTCTGTAATTCTCCCCAACTCCCTACCATTAACTGAGTAGGTCAATCACTGATTTGAGCTACCAAAATGCCTCACCTCACATTTATCCAAATTAAACTCCATCTGCCATTCATCGGCCCACTGGCCCAAGATGTTTAATAATGAGCCGAATCAACTGTTGTTCAGAGGGATGAAAGATTATGTCACTGGATTGGGAATCCAGAGGCCTGAACTAATCTTTGGGACAGGGTATAATTCTCACCATTCAAATTCACTGATTTAATAGATTTTCAGGGGGGTTGACAGGGTGGATGCTGAGAGGTTGTTTCTCCATGTGGGAGAGTCTGGGACCTGAGGGATTAATCTCAGGGTAAGGGACCGCCCAGTTAAGCCAGAAATATCGGTATAGAGATTGGTGCAAGAAGATTCACTCCTCAGGCCTGTTGAACTCCGAATCTAAACTCCATCCTAGTTCCGGACACACTGAATGAATCATCAGGGCACCATCAATAAGTGGCCCAACGCGGAGACGCAGGAAATGGATCATCGACGAGGATGGATTCAGACCCGCAGATGCAAAGCACAATGGATTAGCAGGGCATCGCCATCACCCCTCGGCCAACTCGCCATATGACCTGACTTCACCAAACCCCCTCATGGATGTTTAATATCCACAATAACTAACGGAAGAAGGTCGTCTTGTGCATTGGTCCAGATGTGCAGCCAGATGTGAAGTGATGGGAATGTTGTTTCTGTCAGCAAATTACATTTCCATCATATCAGTTGAAGGATTGTTCTGAATGAACTGATGGGAAACATTCAACACCATGTTAAACCATTCGGGCAGCACGGTAGCATTGTGGATAGCACAATTGCTTCACAGATCCATGGTCCCAGGTTCGATTTCGGCTTGGGTCATTGTCTGTGCGGAGTCTGCACGTCCTCCCCGTGTCTGCGTGGGTTTCCTCCGGGTGCTCCGGTTTCCTCCCACAGTCCAAAGATGTGCGGGTTAGGTGAATTGGCCAATGATAAATTGCCCTTAATGTCCAAATTGCCCTTGGTGTTGGGTGGAGGTGTTGAGTTTGGGTAGGGTGCTCTTTCCAAGAGCTGGTGCAGACTCAGGGGCCGAATGGCCTCCTTCTGCACTGTAGATTCAATGATAATCTATGATTAATCTAGGACAAAGGTTCTGCACAACATCGTGGGCCGAAGGGCCTGTTCTGTGCTGTATTTTCTATGTTCTATGTTCTAAACATGTTTCTACACATTGTAAATAAAACACCGCGGAAAGACTGAAAGATACAAACATTTGATCGCATCATGATGAAGATCAGTCAGACGCCTTAAACATCCCGTCAATGTCGGAGTTCTGACGATTCTAATTTGTTATCCAGAGAATCCCTGCAGGACATTCGGCCTCTTGAGTCTGCACCGAACGTCCGAAAGAAACCGGAAGCACCCGGAGGAAACCCACGCAGACACCGGGTGAACGCGCAGACTCCGCACACGCAGCTCCCTGGAGCTGTGAAACAACTGTGCTAACCACTGTGCTACCGTGCTGCCTACAGTGCAGGTAGGTTTCGAAACTGTGCGGGGGAACCCCATTTGACTGCAAGTACCAAGCCACAGCCACTCCGCTAACTGAACTACGTTTAACAAGACATTCATTGACAATTTATGCGATATAAACCCAACCTGGAATCACTCCAGGAAGTTATTGCTTTCATGCGATGGCGGGTCTCCCAGTCTGTCTGTGAGAAGGGATAGAATATCCGTGGAAAAAGACCATTGGATTTGGAGTCTGTCATAATATCCACTCATGTATATAATGAGATGCAGACAGTCAGTGATGGACACACAGGATGACCAGTAAGCACAACACAGTGCAGCCAATCACCAAACAGGACACTACCACTATAAAGCCAGAGGGCACTAGGTTTCCCGCTCTCTCTGGACCCAGCCACTGAGACAGTCAGAGTCCACGAGCTAGCAAGTGCAAACACCATGCGGTAGCTCGTAAGTCTGATCAGGCTACTACAAGGTCTCCAGTCAGTTCAGTATAGTGTCGACCCACAGCTGAATCGTTGAATAAAACAGTGTTGGATTTTCTCCAGTGTTCGACGTCTGTTTTTAGCTTCCCTGCATCGAGTGCAGTCCACATTGAGCCTACCTGCCTAACACATCATGGTACCAGAGTGATACTGATCTTGACGGACCTACCTCGAGTGAATCAGCATTGACCAGGAAGCAGCCATCCGGTGAAATGGAAAACACCAGCCTCCTCCGCAGCTCCGCATCTCCGGCAACCTTGGCGCCAATTGGAAAATCTTCAAGCAAAAGTTCCTCCTGTACATCGAGGCCTCCGACCTCGAAGCAGCATCGGATGCCAGGAAGATCACATTACTTGTCTCCACCGCGGGGGACCATGTCATCCACATCTACAACTCCCTTACGTTCGCTGCCGGCGAAGACAAAACAAAATTCAAAACAGTCCTGCTGAAGTTTGACAGCCACTGCGACACTGAGGTGAATGAGAGCTTTGAATGGTACTTTTTCCAGCAGAGGCTTCAGGGTAAGAATGAACCTTTTCAGTCCTTCGTGACCCATCTCCGCATCCTAGCGCAGTCATGTAACTATGACTCGACGGTTGATTCCATGATCCGGGATCAGATCGTTTTCGGGGTCCACTCCGACTCCCTTCAGCAGCAGCTCCTGAAATTCAAACAGTTGACCCTCTCAGTTGCTATCGAGACATGCGTTATCCATGAGCATGCTAAGAATCGTTACTCCCACATCAGGGCGGCAGAAACTGCAAAACTGGCCTCCCACGAGAGGAACGGGTGCAGGCCATTGTTCAAATGCAGGGCCTGAGCATCGAGGAGAGTGGTCGCTTTGTGCGCTTTTCCCAGGTCCCTGCGCATGTGCGCCATGACCGAGTGGACGACGAGGCCGAAAACACGACTGCACAGGTGCGTACGTCGACCGACTGTACTGCGAAAGCGCGATGGCGCACGGAATGCCCTGTCGTCGGCGTCATGATATCTCCGAATTGTGGCTCCACCCACTTAAAGCAGAAATGTCCGGCAAAAGGACGCCGGTGTCTGCAGTGTGGCAAGCTTGGCCACTATGCAGCCCTTTGCAGATCTGCTCCACCGCTCAGCAGCCAGCGATCCCAGTTGCGGCGCAGAAGTGTCCGCTCAATACAACAAGGCATGCCAGATTCCGATCCCGACAGCCCAACAGGCCCTGATGCTGAGTGCGTCAGGTCCCCATACCGGGTGGGCATCATAACTACACATGCGCTGCCTTCCACCACAACGGCGAAAGGCCTTTCGATCCTCGGTGTGGATCGACGAGTGCTGTGCTGTCCGCACAATTAATGAAATGAAAACGAAATGAAATGAAATGAGGCAAGGCTTGCATCCGATTTCAACTTCACACCGGCACATCAGCGAACCTCATCTCAAAATCCGGCCTCGACACCATCCGCAGCATTCTTCCACCGGCCTGCCAGTTCCTTGACTACAATGGCAATGCCATAGCTGCCAGTGGTTCCTGTCAACTAGGGGTATCCAACAAGGCGATCAAGGCGTGGTTTGAAATCGTCGGGCCTGACAGAGCATCCCTGCTCGGTGCTCGAGCCGGCAAGCTCCTGAACCTGGTTCAGCGAGTCCACACCACGTCATCATCACCGGCGGCGGCCTCGCCTGATGGAAACTTGCAAGCCTATTTCTATTCTCACTCACACCAAACGGAAACAAGTCGCTATTTGTGAGCAGCACACCTGCCTTCTTCTTTATTCGTAGCAAAGTTTTGCTTTCTGTCTGATCCGCTCCTTGTTTTTCAGCTAACCACAGTACAGTCTGTGAACTTGTCTGTGAGAGCAGCACGGGAAGCAACTGTGGAGAGAGATGGCAGTCGCCAGAATGCAACTCTCCAAATGGATACATCACGTCGTTCAGATCTTAGACTTTCAAAACTTTCGTGTGAGGAACAGGTCGAGCGGGAATTCGGTACTTGTTGGTTAGAGCAAACTGCTCAATGCAGCAATGAGAAGCTCCTTAACCACCAGCGGTTTGGACAAGGATGGCACTCAGACACAGGACTCTGGGGTTCAAAAGTAGGAAAAGCATATCTTGTTTGAAATTAAATAAAGATGAAGACAGACTTTAAGTCGATTTGTGCACGGATATTAGCTTTGGTGTCAACGCATCAGGATGGCCGAGTCGTCAAAGGCGCTGCGTTCAGGTCGCAGTCTCTTCTGGAGGCGTGAGTTCGAATCCCACTCCTGATATTGCCTTTTACTCCACGAGGTTAAATTTCTCCAGCAAGATTTTCAACCTCAGGAAGATCCAATACCTCCCTTTGAGTGGAAAAGCGCTGGTCTCAGGACCTGAGATTCCTGCTTAAATATGCACAGCAAGACACCACCGGCAGAAGCCCAGCTCATGACTCGACAATCTGCTTCCGTGACTCTGGTTGAGGAATTAATATTGATCCCAAGAGAAGGGTAAAATTCGTCTTCTCTTGTAAATAGTCTGGCAGGTTGGATTGTTCACATCCGTCCAAGAGGGGAAGTTGGGAACTCGGTTTCTATTGTGATTCATTGCTCGATAAAGCTTTATTTCCTTATTGTCCCCCTGTGAGTTATTACTGGATATCGTTCTATATCTATATTGCCCCTCTGTGGGGTACTGCTGGATAACGTTTCCCGAGCAGCTTTGACTAAGGGTCACCTGGACACGAAACGTCAGCTCATTTCTCTCCCTCCAGATGCTGTCAGATCTGCTGAGACCTTAAAGCATTTTCTCTGTGGTTCCCTATGTGTGAGCTTTACAATGTTGTAATGTGTCATGCTGTCTCTTTCATTCTTGGGACAAATGTCGGGATGAGACTGCAAGGAAGTTTCTGATAGCTATTTTCTGCAAAGCAAATAGGAACGTGTGTTATGTTTACTTTTGGCGTGAGGGAGAATGTAAATAGCAGAGAATACCCTCGATTCCTCGACCTCGGGCTAATGGCCCAGCACGCTTCCGCTGCGCACTCTGCTCCTTAAACCAGGAGCTACAACATTACTGCCCTGCGGTAACCACACAATTATTCACTTCTTCATTTTTTTCTTTCAACCAGAACAGACGTTTGAGCACACTGATACTGGTCAGCATAGTTTAGATACTTTACTTTCGTGCTGAATGGTTGTTCTGTGATGGTGATGTGATTTCTTCTCTGACGTTGTTCTGATGGGAAAGTGTGGAGTGTCTGGAATCATCTTTATAAAATGAAGTTCGGGGCGGCAGTTTCATCTCTCTGGGAACATTGATCACGCTGTTACAGACTTCCTCAAACTTTGCCTCAAGTCCGACCACAAAAAATATTGAGCTACGAGCAGAGTGGCGCAGCGGAAGCGTGCTGGGCCCATAACCCAGAGGTCGATGGATCGAAACCATCCTCTGCTATCCATGTTCTCAATCA
This sequence comes from Scyliorhinus torazame, assembly GCF_047496885.1. Classification (NCBI taxonomy): domain Eukaryota; kingdom Metazoa; phylum Chordata; class Chondrichthyes; order Carcharhiniformes; family Scyliorhinidae; genus Scyliorhinus; species Scyliorhinus torazame. The sequence goes on from NC_092730.1 coordinate 53,431,714, forward strand.
CACCAAACGAAAACGAGTTGCTATTTGTCAGCATCACATCTGCCTTTCTCTTTATTAGGATCAAAGTTTTGCTTTCAGTCTGATCCGCTCTTTGACACCTGTTATTCAGGTTATTCAGGTTATTCACCGTACAGTCGAAGTGACTCAGTTGACTTCTCCCAGAACACTCTTCTGCCGCCTCTGCTGGATGAACGTTCACCTGATTGGACAGTGGAGGGGTTCTTCGGCTACTTGTCTGTGAAAGCATCACCGGAAGCAGCTGTGGAAAGAGATTGCAGTCGCCAGAATGCAACTCTCCAATTGGATACTTCACGTCGCTCAGTTCGTAGACTTTCAATACCTTCGTCTGATGAACATGGAGAGCGGGAAATCGGACCTTGTTGATTAGAGCAAACTGATCAATGCAGCAATGAAAAGCTCATTAACCACCAGCGGTTTGGCCAAAAATGGCACTCAGATACAGGACTCTTGCTGGGGTTCTAAAGGAGGAAAAGCATATCTTGTTTGAAATGAAATAAAGATGAAGAGAGACTCTAAGTCGATTTGTGCACGGATCTTAGCTTCGCCGTCAACGCATCAGGATGGCCGAGTGGTCTGAGGCGCTGCGTTCAGGTTGCAGACTCTTCTGGAGGCATGTATTCGAATCCCACTCCTGATATTGCCTTTTCCTCCATGAGGTTAAATTTCTCCAGGAAGATTTTCAACTTCAGGAAGATCCAATACCCCCCTTTCAATGGAAAAGCGTTGGTCTCAGGACATGGGATTCCCGCTTAAATACGCACAGGAAGACCCCACCGGCAAAAGCCCAGCTCATGACTCGACAATCTGCTTCGGTGAGTCTGGTTGAGGAATTAATATTGATCCCAAGAGAAGGGTAAAATTCGTCTTCTCTTGTAAATAGTCTGGCAGGTTGGATTGTTCACATCCGTCCAAGAGGGGAAGTTGGGACTCGGTTTCTATTGTGATTCATTGCTCGATAAAGCTTTATTTCCTTACTGCCCCCTGTGAGTTATTACTGGATATCGTTCTATATCTATATTGCCCCTCTGTGGAGTACTACTGGATAATGCTTCCCGAGCAGTTTTGACTAAGGGTCATCTGGACACGAAACGTCAGCTCATTTCTCTCCCTCCAGATGCTGTCAGGTCTGCTGAGACTTTAAAGCATTTTCTCTATGGTTCCCTGTGTGTGAGCTTTACAATGTTGTAATGTGTCATGCTGCCTCTTTCATTCTTGGGACTAATGTCGGGATGAGACTGCAAGAAGGTTTCTGATAGCTATTTGCTGCAAAGCAAACAGGAACGTGTGTTATGTTTACTTTTGGTTTGAGGGAGAATGTAATTAGCAGAGAATACCCTCGATTCCTCGACCCCGGGCTAATAGCCCAGCACGCTTCCGCTGCGGCACTCTGCTCCTTAAACCAGGAGCTACAACATTACTGCCCTGCGGTAGCCACACAACTATTCACTTCCTCATTTTTTTCATTCAACAAGAACACACGTTTGAGCACACTGATTCTGGTCAGCATAGTTCAGATACTTTACTTTCCTGCGGAATGGTTGTTCTGTGAAGGTGATGTGATTTCTTCTGTGACGTTGTTCTGATGGGAAAGTGGGGAGTGACTGGAATAATCTTCATAGAATGAAGTTCGGGGCGGCAGTTTCACCTCTCTGGGAACATTGATCACGCTGTTAGAGATTTCTTCAAACTTTGCCTCGAGTCCGACCACGGAAAGAATGAGCCACGATTCTTGTGGAGAAGCGAGAGTGTTCTGTGACCATAACCCAGAGATCGATGGATCGAAACTATCCTCTGCTATTCATATTCTCAATCACACCAAACGGAAACAAGTTGCTATTTGTCAGCAGCACATCTGCCTTTTTCTTTATTAGTATCAAAGTTTTGCTTTCAGTCTGATCCGCTCTTTCACACCTGTTCTTCAGCGACCCACAGTGCAGTCGAGGTGACTAAGTTGATTTCTTCCAGAACACTCTTCTGCCGCCTCTACTGGATGAACGTTCACCTGATTGGACACTGGAGGGGTTCTTCGGCTACTTGTCTGTGAAAGCAGCACCGGAAGCAGCTGTGGAGAGAGATTGCAGTTGCCAGAATGCAACTCTCCAATTGGATAATTCACGTCCTCAGATCTTAGACTTTCAATACCTTCGTCTGAGGAACAGGTAGAGCGGGAATTCAGACCTTGTTGATTAGAGCAAACTGATCAATGCAGCAATGAGAAGCTCCTTAACCACCAGCGGTTTGGACAAGGATGGCACTCAGATACAGGACTCTGGCTGGGGTTCAAAAGTAGGGAAAGCATGTCTTGTTTGAAATGTAATAAAGATGAAGACAGACTTTAAGTCGATTTGTGCACGGATCTTAGTTTCTGCGTCAACGCATCAGGATGGCCGAGCGGTCTAAGGCGCTGCGTTCAGGTCGCAGTCTCTTCTGGAGGCGTGGGTTCGAATCCCACTCCTGATATTGTCTTTTCCTCCACGAGGTTAAATTTCTCCAGCAAGATTTTCAACCTCAGGAAAATCCAATACCTCCCTTTCAATGGAAAAGCGTTGGTCTCAGTCCATGAGATTCCCGCTTAAATACGCACAGCAAGACCCCACCGGCAAAAGCCCAGCTCATGACTCGACAATCTGCTTCGGTGAGTCTGGTTGAGGAATTCATATTGATCCAAAGAGAAGGGTAAAATTCGTCTTCTCTTGTAAAGTGTCTGGCAGGTTGAATTGTTCACATCCGTCCAAAAGGGGACGTTGGGAACTCGGCTTCTATTGTGATTCATTGCTCGATAAAGCTTCATTTCCTTATTGGCCCCCTGTGAGTTATTACTGGATATCGCTATATATCTATATTGCCCCTCAGTGGGGTACTACTGGATAATGCTTCCCGTGCATTTTTGACTAAGGGTCACCTGGACACGAAACGTCAGCACATTTCTCTCCCTCCAGATGCTGTCAGATCGGCTGAGACTTTAAAGCATTTTCTCTGTGGTTCCCTAAGTGTGAGCATTACAGTGTTGCAATGTGTCATGCTGTCTCTTTCATTCTTGGGACTAATGTCGGGATGAGACTGCAAGAAAGTTTCTGATAGCTATTTGCTGCAAAGCAAACAGGAACGTGCGTTATGTTTACTTTTGGTGTGAGGGAGAATGTAAATAGCAGAGAATACCCTCGATTCCGCGACCTCGGGCTAATAGCCCTGCACGCTTCCGCTGCGCACTCTGCTCCTTAAACCAGGAGCTACAACATTACTGCCCTGCGGTAACCACACAATTATTCATTTCCTCATTTTTTTCTTTCAACCAGAACAGACGTTTGAGCACACTGATACTGGTCAGCACAGTTCAGATACTTTACTTTCCTGCGGGATGGTTGTTCTGTGAAGGTGATGTGATTTCTTCTGTGACGTTGTTCTGATGGGAAAGTGGGGAGTGACTGGAATCACCTTTATAAAATGAAGTTCGGGGCAGCAGTTTCATCTCTCTGGGAACATTGATCACGCTGTTACAGACTTCCTCAAACTTTGCCTCAAGTCCGACCACAAAAATACCTTCGTCTGAGGAACAGGTAGAGCGGGATATCGGACCTTGCTGATTCGAGCAAACTGAGCAATGCAGCAATGAGATGCTCCTTAACCACCAGCGGTTTGGACAAGGATGGCACTCAGATGCAGGACTCTGGCTGGGGTTGAAAAGTAGGAAAAGCATATCTTGTTTGAAATGAAATAACGATTAAGACAGACTTTAAGTAGATTTGTGCACGGATCTTAGTTTTGGCGTCAATGCATCAGGATGACCGAGCGGTCTAATGTGCTGCGTTCAGGTCGCAGTCTCTTCTGGTAGGCGTGGGTTCGAATCCCACTCCTGATATTGCCTTATACTCCACAAGGTTAAATTTCTCCAGCAAGATTTTCAACCTCAGTAAGTCCAATACCTCCCATTCAATGGAAAAGTGTTGGTCTCAGGACATGCGATTCCTGCTTAAGTACGCTCAGCAATACCCTTCAGGCAGAAGCCCATGTAACGACTCGATAATCTGCTTAATGACTCTGGTTGAGGAATTCAAATGGATCACAGGACTCCGGCTAAAATTAATCTTCTTTTGTTGTACATCGTCTGGCTGGTTGGGTTGTTCACATCCGTCCGAGACGGGAAGTTGGGAACAAGGTTTCTATTGTGATTTATTTCTAGTTAATGCTTTCTTAACGTTTTGCCCCAGTTGTGAGGTATTACTGGATATCGTTATATCTCTATATTGCCCCTCTGTGTGGTACTACTGGATGACGTTCGCAGTCCAGCTTTGACAAAGGGTCTCCTGGACTCGAAACATTAGCTCTTTTCTCTCCCTACAGATGCTGGGAGACTTGCTGAGATTTTAAAGCATTTTCTCTGTGGTTCCCTATTTGTGACATTTACAATGTTGTAATTTGTCATGCTGTCTCCTTCATTCCTGGGACTAATGTCGGGATGAGACTAAAATCGAGATTCTGACTACAATAGAAATTTGCTGCAAAGCAAACAGGATCGTGCGTTATGTTTACCTTTGGCGTGAGGAAGAATGTATATTTTGCTTTCGTGCTGCATGGTTGTTCTGTGAAGGTAATGTGATTTCTTCTGTGACGTTGTTCTGATGGGAAAGTGGCGAGTGACTGGCATCACTTTTACAGAAAGAAGTTCGGGGCGGAAGTTTCACCTCCCTGGGAACGTTGATCAAGCTGTTACCGAATACTTCAAACTTTGCCTTAAGTCCGACCGCGAATAGCTCAACCACGAGCGGACTGGCGCAGCGGGAGCGTGGTGGGCCCATAGCCCAGCAGTCGATGGACCAAAACCATCGTCTGCTATTTGTATTCTCACTCACACCAAAAGCAAACAAGTCGCTATCACCCAGCAGCACATCTGCCTTTTTCTTTATTAGTATCAACATTTTCCTTTCAGTATGATCTGCTCCTTGACACCTGTTCTTCAGCTACCCACAGTATAGTCGAGGTGACTAAGTTGACTTCTCCCAGAATTCCCTTCTGCCGCCTCTACTGGATTAACTTTCACCTGTTTGGACACTGGAGGGGTTCTTCGGCTGTGAAAGCAGCACCGGAAGCAGCTGTGGAGAGAGATTCCAGTCGCCAGGATGCATCTCTCCGATTGGATACTTCACGTCGCTCAGATCTTCGTCTCTCAATACCTTCGTGTGAGGAACAGTTTATAATGAAAAAATATATCATTTGAACCATGAATGTGAACCTGGAAAAGACTGAGATTTGAAATGAAATGGAAAGGTCCCACAAAGGGTTAACAGTCGCAGCTTGTTTAAAACACAGATAGCTTCGCAGGCGTTAAAGAAAACAGATATGGACAAATCAACCTGGTTTTAAAGTTAAAAGACATTCAATCAATTTAAAATCTTAAGTTATATAAACGGGAACAGTATTTCACACTTCCTGAGAGGTGCATTATTTTACTGAACAATTAAAAAAGGAACAACCAGGATCTTAGGTTTAAATTGGGGGAGAAGGTTAAGCGGGAAACCTTGCTGACGCCACTTAAATATGAGACAACTGTTTTCCAGCTAAGAAACACATGAGGTGCACGTTAATCCCATAATTTACACATTTTTGACGTTAAAAATCTTTTAGCAAATAATCAGGTCATAGGGTATAGGTCCAAGCCAGATAAGGTTAGAAATATAGGGGGCGACCTGCCGTTGACACCAGCTGACCAGTGGAAGTGCAGAGGCGAACTGCTTCGTTGGACACGAGTTCATATCCAGTATTGAGACTGAGAAAAAACATCACGAAAGACAGATATCAGGAAAGTTGCTGTCGAAGCAACAAATAAATGTATTACCTGCCAAACAAAAGTATTACATGTCAAGCAGAATAAGCTAGTTCAACGACAGGGAGCTTGCATTAGCTACAGTCGGCAAGCAACAGTTACATTTCAATAAATGCCATGTAGAAACTAAGGCTGCGCAAAGGGTTATATAATACCTAATAATTCAGCAGCCAGCTCTCATAGCTGCCCTCGGTCATGGGTAGGACTGAACACGGAAGCCGAGCAGAACAGCGAATCCATCAGGAAAAAACCAAAAGTTACAGGAGAAAATTGTCAAGGCAGACTTGAAGGTCTAACAACTGACCAGGAAGATGCAAAGAAAAGATCTTATTACTTTTCTGTAAAAACAGTGATTACATCTTTTAATTTGAAATTAAAACTAACTTAAATTGATAACCTGAAAGAGTGTTTATTAGAAAGTTTTCTTCATCTACTTAGAAAAGCCGGACCCGTGAGTGAAGCACCTGAGTGGAAAGTAAACAGAATCTTCTCTGAAGACATGGGTTATGCCGTGGGATAACATGAAACACTGGTTTGACCCGAATAGCGCCCACCTAAGTCTGCATAGGAGTCAGGGAGTGAGAATCCCTGTTCATCATTTAGAATATCTTGACCCTTTTCTGGTACAGGGGGAATTCTAAGAATAGTGGTGAGGTTTTAACTTCATGGCGCGCAAATTGGAGGCCTAGAATATTAGAAGTTTCTGGGTAAAGCGAGGCTAGAATATTAGAAGTTTCTAGTTAAGCAGGTGGAGTTTTGAATATTAGAAGTTTCTAACCTAAAAGGGAATGGAATATTAGACGTTTCTAGTTCCCAAATAATTGTTAGAATATTAAAAGTTTCTAACCGACACAAAGGCTAGAATATTAGAAGTTTCTAGTCTATGTGTGAGGCGAACTTTACCTGCCGAGTTTAATGCGGAAAGTCATGTGTGATTGACTTTTGGAAGGATATTCTGTGCATGGGGGGGGCGGGGGGGGGGGGGGGGGCGGACGACGACACATAAAACTCAGTTGGGTGCGAGCGTCAGAAGACTAGAAGATACTGACCCTGAGTAAAAGTCTGCAAGACATCTTAGTAAAGGTACTGGGATTCTTGCATCCATTACTGGTAGAAGGACAAACATAAATCTTCCTTGGAGTCAAGCAGATTGTGAGGGAAAGCCGAGAGAAATAGGGACGCCGAGAAAACTTTAGAGACCAAGATCAATCGACCTTTAACTAAAACAAGAAGATAGTGCCTCAGTACCCCTGGCTAGGTCCCAGATAGGGTGCATATCCTGAATGTCGGAGTGCACCTGAAAGGGACAACCAGGAACAGAAATTTAGAAGTTGAGAAAATGGCAATTAGGGTAATCCTCTTACTCTGAAACACGGTCAAGAGAGATGAAGCAACGGGGCGAGAGTACGGGGCGAGAGTGGAAGAGATTAAAATACGCAAAAAAAAACTCCTGGATAAGAGAGGCTTATCAGAACGGAGGGTTCTCAATTTTTGTTAGAGTACCTAAAACCCGATTGAATAGACATCCAAGGTCTCGGTGGATAAATGAGTGTGTGTGTGTGTTTAATAAGGATTTGTGAATTTCCCTTTGGTGTTTCAAGTTTTTTAAATGTTGTATTTTGCAAAACCGAGTTTCACATCAATTAGAAGTTATAAACGGCAGGTAGAAATGTGACCAATATTATGAGGTAGTAAATCAGTATGTTCAGAACTAAATTGGTCACAGCATAAACACAAAAGAAGTTTTACTCGGGAGCAGACAGAGCTCTGTGCAGGAAAGTACTTTGAAACTAACCCGTTGAAATTGACACGGCACAGCTCCAGCAGGTTCCTGGTGCCCGAAGACTCAAAAGATAGTCAGGAGCAGGAAAAATGATATTTAGAATGTTAAATACATGGTAGAAGGAGCTTTAGGGAATAAAGATATTAGACCAGAAGTTAGATTAGGAGAAGTACTTTCAGTATCAGGAAATGAGAATCTGATGGCAGGGAAATATTTAATAAAATTCGATGCAGGAAAAATTGCGATATTATATACCAATCGATAGCACAGAGGCAGTTTGGGTGAAGCTACCAACTAAAACCAGGTAAAAGGTAAAGAAAAGATCGTTCAGAATTTGGGTGAACATATAGTTGAATTAGAGAAGCATGGCGTCTGGAGCAAAAAGAATTGTATCAGAACTAAAACATCTGACCCAGCTAAATAATAACCAAGGGATTATGATAATCCATAGGCAACATTTCGGCAGTAACGAAGAAACGTAATCAGCAAGGATTGTATGTGGGATGGTATGATAATGACAAAATGGCATGACTGCAGAGAAAACCTAGCTAACGACGATGTAATTCTGAAAGGATGTGCAGGATTGTGGAGAAGTGACAAACTAATTGTCCCAATTAGTGAGGGATTATATAGTTCAAAAGATGTTGGGATGACCCGGGGACATAAAATTAGCATAACAGTGTTCAGAGACTGTATCACCGCAATGGTGCCATGCCAGTAGGCAGACCATACCCCCCCAAACCGGTTGGACAAGGAAAAAAGGAATGTTGTACGAAATTAATGATTGACCCGGGCTATGGATTTGGAAAAAATATGAACCAAAACTTTCCCGATACAGTGAAGGGAGTTCTGTGGATAAATTGAAAACCCCAGACAATGGACAGGCTTTAGAGGAAAGGAATGTTTGGTTATGAGTGTCAGGGAATTACTGCACTCACTAGTATTATGTGATGAAGTAGAGTGGGATGACAGTGAACCTGTTAGCAGCATTGATAGGACAGATGATGAAGTTAAAATGTCATGTTCAGAACTTACCTTTCATAAAACTCCTGTCATAATCAGAAATAAAGAAATTGAAATGAAGGCAGTAGCAATATCCGAAATGTATCAGGGTAAGTTTCAACCAGATTGGACCACTGAGCGAGCAAAAGAGGAGGAGTTTGAGATGCTTCGAATCTCTCTCAGGGATGCAATGATAGAAGGAGAAGGCTTAACCGGCCTTAATTGTATGATGTACATATATGAGCAAAAACCCAGCCAGCAAAAAAAACAAAAAGAAACTTATGGTAGCAAAGGACATCCGAAAGTCCTGGAGAGGGCACTTCTGGAGTATCCGAACAAGAATAGAAGATACAAATGAACAAATAGGGCCCTCTCCAACCTTGGCCTGTTCGTTTGATTTTTCAGATGGATAGAATGATACAGACACATTTGTTTGGAAGGAGAAATAGGACTACAATCAAGAGGAAAATAAGGATCAGGTTCAAAGAAGGAATGGAAGAAGCTAGGATTAGGAGTAAGCTAGATTGCTTAAAATGGGGGGCAACAATGTTAATGGGGATGACCGTGATTAGTTTCGGAATATTAGTATTCTAATTGCATGAGGGAAATCAGGTGAAGTAATGGGACATGGAAAAATAGATACCAGCTTCAATCAGATAAAACACAGAATAAAAATAAGAATAAGCAAATGTTTAAATATAACAGAAGAAATCATTAATTTCCAAGACATCCAGGAGATAGGGCTCAACAGCAGTATTTTAGAATCAAGCAACAGTGTCAGTAACAAAATGTTCAGTAGAATGTTGGGAGCACTTCCAAGCAGCCTGGAATACGTACTAAAATTATCAGATCTGTGAAAGATTTTTAGACAGTATTCGGGAAAACTAATGATACTAACGGGGACCCCGAGAAAGGGCAAGTTAAGATAAGTAATGCGTTGCAAAACAAAACCACAAGTAGGAATAATTTGGGAAACGATTTCATAGACGTGGGCTTAAAAATTAAAGAAACATTTAAAACAGCAATTAAAATTATAGCAAGTCCATTTAAATGGTTTTGGACTATGTTAACCTTTGTTCAAAACAATTGGTACTTGTTTCTATCAATTGCGGGAGGGGTAATTGCCGCAGCAGTGCTGTGGAAATTGGGAAATTTTAAATTATGTCAAAACCTATGTTGCAAATGTTGAAATAAAATTGCTCAACGGAAAGAGAGAAAAATGATACAATTGGTTACATATTTGAGGAACGTAAATGCCAAAGCCAGGAAGAAATCTTTTCGAGTTAGGAATAAACCGAAGTATCAAATGATTACTGAGCAGTGAAACCTTCGGTCACACATCTCTGACTGGACATGTGGCCTGGAGACCAGCTGATGGATGATCTGAGTTCTCCACGGGACGTGTACTACATGATGGATTTTTTAAGGGTCGCGACAGACAGCAGCGACTGACGAGGAACCCCCACAGTTTACGAGACAATAGTATTAAGACATTTTTGTTTGTTTGAGCTTGATGTTGCGGTGGGAAATTTACAACCAATGTATTAAACGAAGTTCCCTTGAGGCATTATGATAGTTATTAAAAAGAAATGTCGTGCATATTATTAAGAATTGTTATGTATGTATGAAAAATAATTTGGCATGGCTTGAGATAACAGATGCCAAATGACAAGGAACAAATGCTGGACTTTGGTAGTTGATTTTAGTTAGAGGGAGACTAACAGCACTAAGCTGCAACAGGCGGCAGATAGCTGGGCAATAGAAGAATTGGAACTAGGATAGTATTGGATGCTGTCAAAAGCATGAATTATTCTAAAGAACAAGTGACATCTACAGATACAATTGACATGCTTAGAACTAAACGCAACAGCACAGAATCTGACAGAGTTAATTTGAACTTGAGACAGGAGCACAACTTGACACACAGAACATCGGAATTCAATTGCATAAATATATTTATTGCGGACTCGGCAATTCTTCTGGCTGAGCGGGAGCCGTGCGACAAGGACACTTTCATTCAGAAGCATATTAAATTTGAGTAAAATAACAGAAGCTTAGTACGACTTTTTTTACAAACAGTTTATCAAACAAATGCCAGGTACCAAAAGTACTGAGGCAGGGAGCGGCGGTGGTACAGTGGTGAGCATAGCTGCCTTCTAAGCAGTTCAACCGAGATTGAATGCCGGCCATCGCAGTAAAAATGTAATCGTAAGCTTTTGCGCGACATTGTGGGTTTCAAAGTGAAGAAGAGAAACAGTTTGTAACTGTGACGTTTTACGCTGATATCTACTTGAGGTGTATAAACTGCAAAACGGTCAGGATCAAGTATATGTGGCGATAATGCTTCCTCTTTTGCGGCATTCTCAAACCAGAGTTCTTAAGCTTAGAATAAGAGATAGCAAATTTAAAAAACATTTGAGGAAAAACTACATGTCCGATCGCAGTAATAGTTGTAACGGATGTGTTTGCGCGACATTGTGAGTTTCAAACTGAGGAAGACTGGCCAACAGTTTTTCATTCAGAATTGATGCGCAATTCTGTAATTGAGGTGTATAAGATGTCAAACGGTATGGATAAAGTAAACGTGGAGTTGGTGCTTCCTCTTGTGGGGCATTTTAAATTGCGAGGTCATAATCTTACAATAAGAGATCTCAAATTTAAAAAAGATTTGAGGAAAAATATGCTTTTCCCAAAACATAGAACAATACAGCACAGAACAGGACCTTCGGCCCACGATGTTGTACCGAACCTTTGTCCTAAATTAATCATAGAATTTACAGCGTAGAAGGAGGCCATTCGGCCCATTGAGTCTGCACCGGCTCTTGGAAAGAGCACCCTACCCAAAGTCACACCTCCACCCAACATTAAGGGTAATTTTGGACACTAAGTGCAATTTACCATGGCCAATCCACCTAACCTGCACATCTTTGGACTGTGGGAGGAAACCGGAACACCCGGAGGAAACCCACGCACACACCGGGAGGATGTGTCGACTCCACACAAACAGTAAACGAAGCCGGAATCGAACCTGGAACCCTGGAGCTGTGAAGCAATTGCGCTCTCCACAATGCTACCGTGCTGCCCTTAAGAACAAATAAATCTACACTATATCATTTTACCGTAATCCATGTACCTATCCAATAGCTACTTGAAGGTCCCTAATGTTTCCGACTCAACTACTTCCACAGGCACTGCATTCCATGCCCCCACTACTCTCTGGGTAAAGAACCTACCTCTGACATCCCCCCCCCCCCCATATCTTCCACCATTCACCTGAAATTTATGTCCCCTTGTAATGGTTTGTTCCACCCGGGAAAACTATCTCTGACGGTCTACTCTATCTATTCCCCTGATCATCTTATAAACCTCTATCAAGTTGCCCCTCATCCTTCTCCGTTCTCATGAGAAAAGGCCTAGCACCCTCAAACTTTCCTCGTAAGACCGACTCTCTATTCCAGGCAACATCCTGGTAAATCTCCTTTGCACCTTTTCCAAAGCTTCCACATCCTTCCTAAAATGAGGCGACCAGAACTGTACACAGCACTCCCAATGTGGCCTTACCAAAGTTCTGTACAGCTGCATCATCACCTCACGGCTTTAAATTCAATCCCTCTGGTAATGAACGCTAGCACACAATAGACCTTCTTCACAGCTCTATCCACTTGAGTGGCAACTTTCAAAGATGTATGAACATAGACCCCAAGATCTCTCTGCTCCTCCACATTGCCAAGAACTCTACCGTTAACCCTGTATTCCGCATTCATATTTGTCCTTCCAAAATGGACAACCTCACACTTTTCAGGATTAAGCTCCATCTGCCACTTCTCAGCCCAGCTCTGCATCCTATCTATGTCTCGTTGCAGCCGACAACAGCCCTCCTCACTATCCACAACTCCACAAACCTTCGTATCGTCGGCAAGTTTACTGACCCACCCTTCAACTCCCTCATCCAAGTCATTAATGAAAATCGCCAGCAGCAGAGGACCCAGAACTGATCCCTGCGGTACGCCACTGGTAACTGGGGTCCAGGCTGAATATGTGCCATCGACCACCACTCTCTGACTTCTATCGCTTAGCCAGTTTGTTATCCAACTGGCCAAATTTCCCACTATCCCATGCCTCCTTACTTTCTGCATACGCCTACCATGGGGAACCTTATCAAATGCCTTCCTCAAATCCACGTACACTACATCCACTGCTTTACCTTCATGGACATGATTGGTCACCTCCTCAAAGAATTCAATAAGACTTTTAAGGCAAGACCTACAAATCCGTGATGACTATCGCTAATCAAGCAGTGTCTTTCCAGGTGCTCAGAAATCCTATCCTTCAGTACCCTTTCCATGACTTTGCCTAACACCAAAGTAAGACTAACTGGCCTGTAATTCAAAGGGCTTTCCCTAGTACCTTTTTTGAACAGGGGCACGACATTCGCCACTCTCCAATCCCCTGGTACCATCCCTGTTGACAGTGAGGACGAAAAGATCATTGCCAACGGCTCTGCAATTTCATCTCTTGCTTCCCATAGAATCCTTGGATATATTCCGTCAGGCCCGGGGGACTTGTCTATCCTCAAGTTTTTCAAAATGCCCAACACATCTTCCTTCCTAACAAGTATTTCCTCGAGCTTCCCAGTCTGTTTCACACTGTCCTCTCCAACAATATGGCCCCTCTCATTTGTAAAGACAGAAGAAAAGTACTCGTTCAAGACCTCTCCTATCTCTTCAGACTCAATACACAATCTCCCGCTCCTGTCCTTGATCGGACCTACCCTCGCTCTAGTCATTCTCATATTTCTCACATATGTGTAAAAGGCCTTGGGGTTTTCCTTGATCCTACCCACCAAAGATTGTTCATGCCCTCTCTTAGCTCTCCTAATCCCTTTCTTCGGTTCCCTCCTGGCTATCTTGTATCCCTCCAACGCCCTGTCTGTACCATGTTTCCTCAGCCTTACATAAGTCTCCTTTTTCCTCTTAACAAGACATTCAATCTCTCTTGTCAACCATGGTTCCCTCACTCGACCATCTCTTCCCTGTCTGACATGGACATACATATCAAGGACACGTAATACCTGTTCCTTGAACAAGTTCCACATTTCACTTGTGTCCTTCCCTACCAGCCTATGTTCCCAACTTATGCACTTCAATTCTTGTCTGACAACATCGTATTTACCCTTCCCCCAATTGTAAACCTTGCCCTGTTGCACGCACCTATCCCTCTCCATTACTAAAGTGAAAGTCACAGAATTGTGGCCACTATCTCCAAAATTCTCCCCCACTAACAAATCTATCACTTGCCCTGGTTCATTACCAAGTACTAAATCCAATATTGCCACTCCTCTGATCGGACGATCTACATACTGTGTTAGAAAAGCTTCCTGGACACGCTGCACAAACACCACCCCATCCAAACTATTTTGATCTAAAGAGTTTCCACTCAATGTTTGGGAAGTTAAAGTCACCCATGACTTCTACCCTGTGACTTCTGCACCTTTCCAAAATCTGTTTCCCAATCTGTTCCTCCACATATCTGCGACTATTGGAGGGGCCTATAGAAAACTCCTAACAAGGTGACTGCTCCTTTCCTATTTCTGACTTCAACCCATACTACCTCAGTAGGCTGATACTCCTCGGACTGCCTTTCTGCAGCTGTTATACTATCTCTAATTGACAATGCCCCCCCCCCACCTCTTTTACCACCCTCCCCTAATCTTATTGAAACATCTATAACCAGGGACCTCCAACAACCATTTCTGTCCCTGTTCTATCCAAGTCTCCGTGATGGCCACCACATCGTAGTCCCAAGTTCCGATCCATGCCATATGTTCACCCGCCTTATTCCTGATGCTTCTTGCGTTGAAGTATACACACTTCAAGCCATCTCCATGCCTGCAAGTAATCTCCTTTGTCAGTGTTCCCTTCCCCACTGTCTCATTACACGCTTTGGCGTCCTGAATATCGGCTACTTTATTTGCTGGACTACAAATCCAGTTCCCATTCCCCTGCCAAATTAGTTTAAACCCTCCCGAAGAGTACTAGAAAACCTCCCTCCCAGGATATTGGTACCCCTCTGGTTCAGATGCAACCCGTCCTGCTTGTACAGGTCCCACCTTCCCCAGAATGCACTCCAATTATCCATGTACCTGAAGCCCTCCCTCCTACAGCATTCCTGCAGCCACATGTTCAGCTGCACTCTCTCCCTATTCCTAGCCTCGCTATCACGTGGCACCGGCAACAAACCCGAGATGGCAACTCTGTCTGTCCTGGTTTTTAACTTCCAGCCTATCTCCCTAAACTCATTTATTACCTCCACACCCCTTTTCCTACCTACGTCGTTGGTACCAATGTTTACCACGACTTCTGGCTGCTCCCCCTCCCCCTTAAGGATCCTGAAGACACGATCCGAGACATCCTTGCCCCTGTCACCCAGGAGGCAACATACCTTCCGGGAGTCTCGCTCGCGACCTCAGAATCTCCTATCTATTCCCCTAACCATTGAATCTCCTACAACTATTGCTTTTCTATTCTCCCCCCTTCCCTTCTGAGCCCCAGAGCTAGACTCAGTGCCAGAGACCTGGCCGCTAGGGCCTTCCCCCGGTAGGTCATCCCCCCCAACAGCGTCGAAAACGGGATACGTATTTTGAAGGGGAACGGCCACGAGGGATCCCTGCACTGTCTGCCTCCTCCCCCCCCCCCCCTCCCCGCACCTGACTCTAACCCAGCTATTCTTGTCTTGTACCTTGGGTGTGGTTACCTCCCTGTAACTCTGCTTTATCGCCCCCTCTGCCTCCCGGATGATCCGAAGTTCATCCAGCTTCATTTCCAGTTCCCTAACACGGTCTTTGAGGAGCTGGAGTTGGGTGCACTTCCCGCTGGTCTAGTCAGCGCGGACATCGGTGGTATCCCTCACCACCCACATCCTACAGGAGGAGCATGCAACTGGCCTAGCCTCCATCCCCTCTTACCTTGCAGAATATAGCTGCCCTGTGGACCAACTGGATCTCCGCCCTCCGACACTGCTCCCAGTCAGCTGCACTCTCTGTAAACTCCTGGCTCTCTTCTCACTCTTTGCGGAAATGGAGGAAACAAAATGCAAGCAGCACCTTACTCCCTCCTCACTTTACTCTGTCAGTCACCAAACTCTCACTATAGCACTCAAATGCAGGAAATTCAGCACTCTCTCAGTCACCAAGCTCTCACTATAGCACTCAAATGCACCAAATTCAGCACTCAGTGCAAACACAGCCTGCACTGTAGGGGACCACTTTTATACTGTGAATCTAGCCTCTAAAGACTTGTGATTCGGGCAGCACGGTAGCATAGTGGTTAGCATAATTGCTCCACAGCTCCAGGGTCCCAGGTTTGATTCCCGGCTTGGCTCACTGTCTGTGCGGAGTCTGCACGTTCTCCCCGTGTGTGCGTGGGATTCCTCCGGGTGCTCCGGTTTCCTCCCACAGTCCAAAGATGTGCAGGTTAGACGGGTTGTCCATGTTAAATTGCCCTTAGTGTCCAAAAATTGGCCTTAGGGTTGGTTGAATGGGGTTACTGGGTTATGGGGATTGGGTGGTGTGGGCCTCGGTAGGGTGCTCTTTCCAAGAGCCGGTGCAGAGTCGATGGGCCGAATGGCCTCCTTCTGCACTGTAAATTCTATGATCTATGATTCTGTGGAATTCGCTACCCCAGATTGCGATGGATGCAGGGACAGTGAATACATTTAAGGAGGAGTTCGAGAGATTTTTGTTGGTAATGAGTGGAAGGGTTATGGAGAACGGGTGGAGTTGAGGCCAGTATGGGATCAGCCAAGATCTCATGGAACGTGTTATGCTCAGGAGGCTAAATTGTCTTCTCGAGCTCCTAGGTCATGTGTTATAGTGAGGACGTATTCTTGCTGAGATCAATCGCCCTCTTCATCTGTAACATTGCAGGTAACAGATGAGGAACACATCATCCGTGATAGAATGGCGGGGCAGACTCCGATGGGTCTAATGGCTTAATTCTGCTCCTATATTTTATGAACTTATATTTTGTGCGACTTCGTGAGTTTCAAATTGAGGGGAAGGAACATTTTCCAACTCAGAATCTATGCGCAATTAGGGCAGGGAGTGAAAAGTAACTTTCTCAGCTTTTTATTATTTGGCTTCACCATGGACAGTGTTCGACTATTCACCGCCCGCCAAGCCCTTAAACAAAAGCTAAAACTCACAGCCTTTTTTCTATATCCTCATGAAGTGGACGAAACAGAGATACAACAGACACGTTAGAGACAAGAATGGGATTTGAAACCACGTGTGCAGAGTACAATGGATTATTGTGCCTGACCTTAACCACGTGATACAACCCCTTTACTTCATGGAACTTTAATATCTGATCTTGTCACAGACAAGTAGCCGAAGCACCCCACCAATGTACAATCAGGAGGACGTTCATCCACGAGAGGTGGCAGAAGTTAATAATGGGAGAAGTGAACCCGGTAACCTCGATTGCACAGTGGGGAGCCGAAGAAGAAGTGCTGGCAATGTGGGGTTAAGCCCCAAACACGTCTGCCTCCGTTCGTCCCTCCTGTAACCCAACTCGATGCAAGTGGCCTGACAACTTGGAATAGTTTGTCACATCAGTGATTGCAGATCCATCGTGGAAAAATGAATCCCACTTCCGTGAAACAATGGGCGGAAAATCGACGGGGATGGGATTCGAACCCACGTGTGCAGAGCACAATGGATTAGCAGTCCATCGCCTTAACCACTCGGCCACCTCGTCGCACAAATCTTTGCGTCAATACGTCTTAATTCGTTTTGCATCCATGAACTGATGGAAATTATTTGCCTCTTTCTATTCAACCAGGTATTCGATGGGGAAAATTCAGCGATGGTGGTATAGTGGTGAGCATCGGTGCTTTTGAAACCGTTGACTCTGGTTCGATTCCCGGCCATCGCAGTAATAGTTGAATCGGATGTTTTTGCGCGACATCCTGAGTTTCAAACTGAGGAAGACTGGTCAACTGTTTCTCTTTCAGAATTTATGCGGATTATCTAAGTGAGGTGTTTAAGATGCGAAAAGGTGTAGATATTGTAGACGTGGAGTTGATGTTACCTGTTGTGGGGCAGTCTAAAACTAGAGGTCATCATCTTAGAATATGAGGAGGCAAATTTAAAAAAGAAAAACTACTTCTCCCAAAGGGTTGTAATTCTGTGGAATTCACTTCCTCAGAGTGTGGTGGATGCAGGGACAGTGAGAAAGTTAAGGAGGACTTAGAGAGACTTTTATTGGTAATGAGTTGAAGGGTTCTGGAGAACGGGCAGGACGGTGGTGTTGAGGCCATTATGTTTGATCAGGCAAGATCACATGGAAGGTTTTACGCCCAAGAGGCTAAATTGCATATCCCAGCTCCAATGTTATGTGTTCTCGGGAGGAGGTGTTCTGGCTGATATCTCAATCGATCTCTTGTTCCGTAACATTTCAGGTAGCAGATGATGAACATTTCAGTCATGATCGAATGGCGGGCAGACTCGATGGGTCGAATGGCGTAATACTGCTCATCTATCTGATGAATCTATCGTTTGCGCGGCTTCATGACTTTCAAACTGAGGGAAAGAAATAGTTTCCAACTCAGAATGTGTGCGCAATTATGGGAGGGAGTGAATTAAGTAACTTTCTCGTCATTCTCTAAAGTGGTTTCAATATGGAAAGTGTTCGATTATTCACAACTCCAAGCCCCAAACACTAAAAATCACAGCATTTTTCCATCACCCTCATGAAGTGGATCAAACAGAGACACAACAGATACGTTACAGACGAGGATTGTATTCGAACTCAAGTGCGCAGAGCACAAAGGTTTCTTGTGCATCCCCTTAACCACGTGGTACAACTCCTTTACTTCATGGAACTTTAATATCTGACCTTCTCACAGACAAGTGACCGAAGCAACCCTCCAGTGCACAAACAGGAGGATGTTCATCCAGGAGAGGTGGCAGAAGGTAATTATGGGAGAAGTCAACCCGGTATCCTCGACTGTACTGTGGGTAGCCGAAGAAGAACTGGTGTCAAAGAGCGGTTAAGCCCCAAACCCGTCTGCCTCCGTTCCACCGTCCTCTAACCCAACTCGATGCAATCTGGCCTGACAACTTGGAATAGATTGTCACATCAGTGATTGCATATCCATCTTGGAAAAAGGAGGCCTACTTCCGAGAAAAGTGGATTTAAAATCAACGAGCATGGAATTCGAACACACATGTGTAGAGCACAATGGATTAGCAGCACAGCGCCATAACCACTCGGCCACTTCGTCCCACAAGTGCACCTGTCAATATGTCTTAATTCGTTTTGCATCCATGAACTGATTGAATGTATCAGCCGCCTTCTATTCCACCTGGTGTTCAAAATTGGAAATGCAGCGATGGTGGGAGAGTGGTGAGCAAAGTTTTCTTCCAAGCAGTTGTCCCGGTTCGATTCCCGGCCATTGAATCGGATGTTTTTGCGCGACATCGTGAGTTTCAAACTGAGGAAGACTGGCCAACAGTTTCTCACTCAGAATGTGTGCGTCATTATCTAATTGAGGTGTATCAGGTGCCAAAAGGTATGGAAAAAGTTGACGTGGAGCTGTTGCTTCCTCTTGTGGGGCATTCTAAAAGGAGAGGTCATGCTCTTAGAATAATAGATTTAGTCACGAGCTCAATGGCGCAAGGGAAGCGTACTGGTCCCGTAACCCAAAGGTCGATGGATCGAAACCATCTTCGGCTATTCATATTCTCATTCATACCAAACGGGAACAAGTTGCTATTTGTTAGCAGCACATCCGCCTTTTAGAGCAGCACAGTAGCATTGTGGATAGCACAATTGCTTCGCAGCTCCAAGGTCCCAGGTTCGATTCCGGTTGGGGTCACTGTCTGTGCAGAGTTTGCACATCCTCCCCGTGTGTGCGTGGATTTCCTCTGGGTGCTCCGGTTTCCTCCCACAGTCCAAAGATGTGCAGGTTAGGTGGATTGGCTGTGATAAATTGCCCTTCGTGTCCAGAATTGCCCTTAGTGTAGGGTTGGGTTATGGGGGTAGGGTGGAGGTGTGGACCTTGGGTAGGGTGCTCTTTCCAAGAGCCGGTGCAGACTCGATGTGCCGAATGGCCTCCTTCGGCACTGTAAATTTTTTAAAATTTGAGGAAGAACTACTTATCCCAAAGGGTTTATGACTCTGTGGAATTCTGTACCCCAGATTGCGTTGGATGCAGGGAGAGTGAGTAAGTTTAAGGAGAAGGGAGAGAGATTCTTATTGGTAAGGAGTTGAAGGGATACGGAGAACGGGAAGACGGTGGAGTTGAGGCCAGGATGGGATCAGCCAAGATCTCATGGAATGTGTTAGGCTCAGGAGGCTAAATTGCCTTCTCCCGCTCCTAGGGTCATGTGTTATAGTGAGGACGTATTCTAGCTGAGATCAATCGCCCTCTTCATCTGTAACATTGTAGGTAACAGACGAGGAACACATCATCCGTGATAGAATGGCGGGGCAGACTCGATGGGTCTAATGGCTTAATTCTGCTCCTATATTTTATGAACTTATCTTTTGTGCGATTTCGTGAGTTTCAAACTGAGGGGAAGGAACAGTTTCCAACTCAGAATTTATGCGCAATTAGGGCAGGGAGTGAAAAGTAACTTTCTCAGCTTTTTATTATTTGGCTTCACCATGGACAGTGTTCGACTATTCACCGCCCGCCAAGCCCTGAAACAAAAGCTAAAAATCACAGCCTTTTTTCTATATCCTCATGAAGTGGACAAAACAGAGACACAACAGACACGTTACAGACAAGAATGGGATTTGAATCCACGTGTGCAGAGTACAATGGATTATTGTGCCTCACCTTAACCACGTGATACAACCCCTTTAGTTCATGGAACTTTAATATCTGATCTTGTCACAGACAAGTAGCCGAAGCACCCCACCAATGTACAATCAGGAGGACGTTCATCCACGAGAGGTGGCAGAAGTTAATAATGGGAGAAGTGAACCCGGTAACCTCGATTGCACAGTGGGTCGCCGAAGAAGAAGTGGTGGCAATGTGGGGTTAAGCACGTCTGCCTCCGTTCGTGCCTCCATTCGTCCCTCCTCTAACCCAACTCGATGCAAGTGGCCTGACAACTTGGAATAGTTTGTCACATCAGTGATTGCAGATCCATCGTGAAAATGAATCCCACTTCCGAGAAACATTGGGCGAAAAATCGACGAGGATGGGATTCGAACCCACGTGTGCAGAGCACAATGGATTAGCAGTCCATCGCCTTAACCACTCGGCCACCTCGTCGCACAAATATTCGCGTCAATACGTCTTAATTCGTTTTGCATCCATGAACTGATGGAAATTATTTGCCTCTTTCTATTCAACCAGGTGTTCGACGGGGGAAATGCAGCGTTGGTGGTATAGTGGTGAGCATCGCTGCTCTTGAAACCGTTGACTCCGGTTCGATTCCCGGCCATCGCAGTAGTAGTTGAATCGGATGTTTTTGCGCGACATCCTGAGTTTCAAACTGAGGAAGACTGGTCAACTGTTTCTCATTCAGAATTTATACGGATTATCTAAGTGAGGTGTTTAAGATGCGAAAAGGTGTAGATACTGTAGACGTGGAGTTGATGTTACCTGTTGTGGGGCAGTTTAAAACGAGAGGTCATCATCTTAGAATATGAGGAGGCAAATTTAAAAAAGAAAAACTACTTCTCCCAAAGGGTTGTAATTCTGTGGAATTCACTTCCTGAGAGTGTGGTGGATGCAGGGACAGTGAGAAAGTTAAGGAGGACTTAGAGAGACTTTTATTGGTAATGAGTTGAAGGGTTCTGGAGAACGGGCAGGACGGCGGTGTTGAGGCCATTATGTTTGATCAGGCAAGATCACATGGAAGGTTTTACGCCCAAGAGGCTAAATTGCATATCCCAGCTCCAATGTTATGTGTTCTCGGGAGGAGGTGTTCTGGCTGATATCTCAATCGATCTCTTGTTCCGTAACATTTCAGGTAGCAGATGATGAACATTTCAGTCATGATCGAATGGCGGGCAGACTCGATGGGTCGAATGGCGTAATACTGCTCATCTATCTGATGAATCTATCGTTTGCGCCGCTTCATGACTTTCAAACTGAGGGAAAGAAATAGTTTCCCACTCAGAATGTGTGCGCAATTATGGGGGGGGGGGTGAATTAAGTAACTTTCTCGTCATTTTCTAAAGTGGTTTCAATATGGAAAGTGTTCGATTATTCACAACCCCAAGCCCCAAACACTAAAAATCACAGCATTTTTCCGTCACCCTCATGAAGTGGATCAAACAGAGACACAACAGATACGTTACAGACGAGGATTGGATTCGAACTCAAGTGCGCAGAGCACAAAGGTTTCTTGTGCATCCCCTTAACCACGTGGTACAACTCCTTACTTCATGGAACTTTAATATCTGACCTTCTCACAGACAAGTGACCGAAGCAACCCTCCAGTGCACAAACAGGAGGATGTTCATCCAGGAGAGGTGGCAGAAGGTAATTATGGGAGAAGTCAACCCGGTATCCTCGACTGTACTGTGGGTAGCCGAAGAAGAACTGGTGTCAAAGAGTGGTTAAACCCCAAACACGTCTGTCTCCGTTCCACCGTCCTCTAACCCAACTCGATGCAATCTGGCCTGACAACTTGGAATAGATTGTCACATCAGTGATTGCATATCCATCTTGGAAAAAGGAGGCCTACTTCCGAGAAAAGTGGATTTAAAATCAATGAGCATGGAATTCGAACACACATGCGTAGAGCACAATGGATTAGCAGCACAGCGCCTTAACCACTCGGCCACTTCGTCCCACAAGTCCACACGTCAATATGTCTTAATTCGTTTTGCATCCATGAACTGATTGAATGTACCAGCCTCCTTCTATTCCACTTGGTGTTCAAAATTGGAAATGCAGCGATGATGGGAGAGTGGTGAGCAAAGTTTTCTTCCAATCAGTTGTCCCAGTTCGATTCCCGGTCATCGATCTAATAGTTGAATCGGATGTTATTGTGCGACATCGTGAGTTTCAAACTGAGGAAGACTGGTCCACAGCTTCTCACTCAGAAAGTATGCGTCATTATCTAATTGAGGTGTATCAGATGCCAAAAGGTATGGAAAAAGTTGGCGTGGAGCTGTTGCTTCCTCTTGTGGGGCATTCTAAAAGGAGAGGTCATGCTCTTAGAATAATAGATTTAGTCACGAGTTGAATGTCGCAAGGGATGCGTGCTGGACCCGGAACCCAAAGGTCGATGGGTCGCAACCATCTTCGGCTATTCATATTCTCATTCACACCAAACGGGAACAAGTTGCTATTTGTTAGCAACACATCTGCCTTTTAGGGCAGCACAGTAGCATTGTGGATAGCGCAATTGCTTCGCAGCTCCAGAGTCCCAGGTTCGATTCCGGTTTGGGTCACTGTCAGTGCAGAGTTTTGCACATCCTCCCCGTGTGTGCGTGGATTTCCTCCGGGTGCTCCGGTTTCCTCCCACAGTCCAAAGATGTGCAGGTTAGGTGGATTGGCCATGATAAAATTGCCCTTAGTGTCCAAAATTGCCCTTCGTGTCCAGAATTGCCCTTTGTGTTGGGTGGGGTACTGGGTTATGGGGATAGTGTGGACCTTGGATAGGGTGCTCTTTCCAAAAGCTGGTACAGAGTCGATGGGCCGAATTGGCTCCTTCTGCACTGTAACTTTTTTTTAAATTGAGGAAAAACTACTTATCCCAAAGGGTTTATAATTCCGTGGAATTCGGTACCCCAGATTGCGTTGGATGCAGGGAGAGTGAGTAAGTTTAAGGAGGAGATAGAGAGATTCTTATTGGTAAGGAGTTGAAGGGATACGGAGAACGGGAAGACGGTGGAGTTATCGCCAGGATGGGATCAGCCAACATCACATGGAAGGTGTTAGGCTCAGGAGGCTAAATTGCCTACTCCTGCTTCGAGGTCATGCGTTCTAGGGAGAAGGTGTTCCTGCTGATAACGCAATCGACCTCTTTGTCTGTAACATCGTAGTTCGCAGATGGGGAAGATATCAGCCATGATAGAATGGCGGGCAGACTCGATGGGTTTAATGGCTGAATTATGTTTCTTTATTTTATGAACTTATCTTTTGCGCGACTTTGTGAGTTTCAAAATGCGAGGAAGAAACAGTTTCTAACTCAGAATTTATACGCAATTAGGTCAGGGAGTGAAATAAGTAACTTTCTCACCTTTTTATAATGTGGTTTCAACATGGACAGTGTTCGCCGAATTCACCACCCGCCAAGCCCGTGGCCAAAGCAAAAAATCACAGCATTTGTACTTCATGCTCATGATGTGGACCAAACAGAGACACAACAGACACATTACAGACGAGGATGGGATTTGAATCCACGTGTGCAGAGTACAATGGATTATTGTGCGTCTCCTTAACCACATGATACAACTCATTTACTTCAATGGAATTTTAATACGCGATCTTATTCCAGGCAAGTAGCCAAAGAACCCCTCCAGTCTACAAACAGGAGGAAGTTCATCCTGGAGAGGTGGCTGAAGAGAATTATGGGAGACGTCATCCCGGTAACCTCAACTGTACTGTGGGTAGCCGAAGAACTTGTGTCGCGGTGCGGTTCCACTGACAACGTATCCACCGGCACATATAGTGACGAAGACTGACAGGTTCAGAATGTCTCTTACACTCTCACACATTACCTGAGAGTAACAGGAATCCCCCGTCTACAAACGGGACCAGAGAATGGCAGAGAGAATGCACCTCACTCCCACATACAACATGTTGACGGATTCAACACAACCAAAATATAAGAAAAGATCATCACCACATATTATCTTCTTCGAAATCCCGACGTCCCAACTTCAATATAATAAAAACAATTTTTATCAGTTGTGTCTCACTCTAATCTGTGAACCTGTCTCTACCACAGTGTGTTGACATCTATTGGCCACGACACAGAACCGCAACAGAGCGCGGGAGATTCACATGAACTGTCGGTGATAGAATGTGATCTGGTGGACGGAGAGGTGTTAGAAGTATGTAAAATTTAAACAATCTATATTCATGCATTTCCCAATGGAATTGGTGTAATTTGGAAGTGTTTATCTTGAGGATCAATTGAGCAGAGACTTTAAAGCATTTTATCTGTGGTTCCCTCTGTGTGAGCTATGCAATGTTGTACTGTGTCATGCTGTCTCCTTCATTCCTGGGACGAGACTGCAAGAAGGATTCTGAAAGGTATTTGCTGCAAAGCAAACAGGAACGTGCGTCATGTTTACTTTTGCTGTGAGGTAGAATGTAAATAGCAGAGAATAGCCTCGATTCCTCGTCCTCGGGCTAATGGCCCAGCAAACTTCCGCTGCGGCACTCTGCTCCTTAAACCAGGAGCTACAACATTACTGCCTGGCTGTAGCCACACAACTATTCACTTCCGCATTTGTTCTTTCAACAAGAACACACGTTTGAGCACACTGATTCTGGTCAGCATACTTCTGATAATTTACTTTCGCGCTGAACGGTTGTTCTGTGAAGGGGATGTGATTTATTCTGTGACGTTGTTCTGATGAGAAAGTGGGGAATGAGTGGGATCACCTTCATAGAAGGAAGTTCGGGACGGCAGTTTCACCTCTCTGGGAACATTGATCACGCTCTTACTGATTTCTTCAAGCTTTGCTTCAAGTCCGACCCCAGAGAAGATCAACTCCGAGCAAAGTGGCGCAGCGGACGTGTGCTGGACCCCTAACCCAGAGGTCTATGGATCTAAACCATCCTCTGCTATTTATATTCTCACTCACACGAAACGGAAACAGGTTGCTATTTGTCAGCAGCACATCTGCCTTTTTCTTTATTAGTATCAAAGTTTTGCTTTCAGTCTGATCCGCTCTTTGGCACCGGTTCTTCAGCTACCCACAGTACAGTCGAGGAGACTAAGTTGACTTCTCCCAGAACATTCTTCTGGATCCTCTAGTGGATGAACGGTCACCTGTTTGGACACTGGAGGGGTTCTTCGGCTACTTGTCCGTGAAAGCAGCACCGGAAGCAGCTGTGGAGAGATATTGCAGTCGCCAGAATGCAACTCTCCAATTGTATACTTCACGTCGCTCAGATCTTAGACTCTCAATATCTTCGTGTGAGGAACAGGTAGAGCGGGAATTCGGTTCTTGTTGATTGGAGCAAACTGATCAATGCAGCAATGAGAAGCTCCTTAATCCCCAGCGGGTTGGATAAGGATGGCACTCAGATGCAGGACTCTGGCTCGGGATCAAAAGTAGGGAAAGCATCTATTGTTTGAAATGAAGTGACGATGAAGATAGAATTTATGTCGATTTGTGCATGGATTTCAGTTTGGACGACAGCCGAGTGGTCTAAGCTGCTGCGTTCAGATCGAAGTCTTTCCTAGAGGCGTGGGTTCGACTCCCACTCCTGATATTGCCTTTTTCTCCATGAGGTTAAATTTCTCCAGCAAGATTTTCAACATCAGGAAGATCCAATACCTCCCTTTGAGTGGAAAAGCGTTGGTCTCAGGGCATGAGATTCCTGTTTAAATATGCACAGCAAGACCCCACCGGCAAAAGCGCAGTTAATGGCTCGATAATCTGCTTCAGTGACTCTGGTTGATGAATTAATATTGAGCACAGGACTCCGGGTACAATTCGTCTTATCTTCTTGTAAATAGTCTGGCTGGTTAGAATGTTCACATCCGTCCGAGAGGGGAAGTTGGAAACTCGGTTTCTATTGTGATTTACTGCTGGTTAAAACTTTATTTCCTTATTGGCCCCCTGTGAGGTATTACTGGATATCGTTATTTCTCTATATTGCCCCTCTGTTGGGTACTATTGGATAACGTTTCCAGTCCAGCTTTGACAAATGGTTACCTGGACTTTAAAGCCTTTTCTCTGTGGCTCCCTATGTGTGAGCTTTACAATGTTGTAATGTGTCATGCTATCTCCTTCATTCTTGGGACTAATGTCGGGATGAGACTGCAAGAATGTTTCTGATAGGTATTTGCTGCAAAGCAAACAGGAACGTGCGTTATGTTTTCTTTTTGTGACAGGGAGAATGTAAATAGCAGAGAATAGCCACGATTCCCTGACGTCGGGCTAATGCCCCAACACGCCTCCGCTGCGGCACTCTTCTCCTTAAACCAGGAGCTACGATTTTACTGCCCTGCGGTAGCCAGACAGCTATTCACTTCCTCATTTTTTCTTTCAACTAGAACACACGTTTGAGCACAGTAATTCTGGTCAGCAAATTTCAGATAATTTACTTGCGTTCTGAATGTTGTTCTGTGAAGGTGATGTGATTTCTTGTGTGACGTTGTTCTGATGCTAAAGTGGGGAGTGACTGGAATCATCTTCATAGAATGAAGTTCGGGGCGGCAGTTTCACCTCTCTGGGAACGTTGATCACGCTGTTATTGATTTCTTCAAACTTTGACTCAAGTCCGACCCCGGACAGGGTCAAGCACGAGCAGCGTGGAGCAGCGGCCCATAACCCAGAGGTCGATGGATCGAAACCATCTTCTGCTATTCATATTCTCACTCACACCAAACGGAAACAAGTCGCTAATTGTCAGCAGCACATCTACCTTTTTCTTTATTAGTATCAACGTTTTACTTACAGTCTGATCCGCTCTTTGACACCTGTTCTTCAGTTACCCACAGTATAGTCGAGGTGACAAAGTTGACTTCTCCCAGAATACTCTTCTGGCGCCTCTCCTGGATGAACGTTCTCCTGTTTGGACACAGGAGGGATTCTTCGGCTACTTGTCTGTGAAAGCAGCACCGGGAGCAGCTGTGGAGAGATTGCAGTCGCCAGGATGCAACTCTCCAATTGGATACTTCACGTCGCTCAGATCTTAGGCTCTCAATATCTTCGAGTGAGGAACAGGTAGAGCGGGAATTCGTCCCTGGTTGATTGGAGAAAACTGATCAATGCAGCAATGATGAGCTCCTTAACCCTCAGCGGCCTGGACAAGGATGACACTCAGATACAGGACTCTGGCTGGTGTTCAAAAGTAGGATAAGCATATCTTGTTTGAAATGGAATGATGATGAAGATAGAATTTGAGTCGATTTGTGCACGGATCTTAGTTTCGGCGACAACGCATCAGGGTGACCGAGCGGTCAAAGGTTCAGGTCGCAGTCTCTTTTGGAAGCGTGGGTGCGAATCCCACTCCTGACATTGACCTTTCCCCCACGAGGTTAAATTTCTCCAGCGAGATTTTCAACCTCACGAATGTCCAATACCTTCCTTTCAATGGAAAAGCGTTGGTCTCAGGACATGAGATTCCTGCTTAAATACGCACAGCAAGACCACACAGGCAAAAGCGCAGTTAATGACTCGATAAGCTGCTTCAGTGACTTTGGTTGAGGAATTAATATTGATCCCTGGACTCCGGGTAAAATTCGTCTTCTCTTGTAAATAGTCCGGCAGGTTCGATTGTTCACATCCGTCCGAGAGGGGAAGATGGGAACTTGGTTTCTATTGTGATTTGTTGCTCGATAAAGCTTTATTTCCTTATATGCCCCCTGTGAGTTATTACTGGATATCGTTATATACCTATATTGCCCCTTTGTGGGGTACTACTGGATATCATATCCGGTCCAGCTTTGACAAAGTGTCATCTGGACTCGAAACGTTAACTCTTTTCTCTCCCTACAGATCTGGTCAGACCTGCTGAGACTTTAAAGCATTTTCTCTGTGGTTCCCTATGTGTGAGCATTACAATGTTGTAATGTGTCATGCTGTCTCTTTCATTCTTGGGTTTAATGTCGGGATGAGACTGCAAGAAAGTTTCTGATAGCTATTTGCTGCAAAGCAAACAGGAACGTGCGTTATTTTTACTTTTCGTGTCAGGGAGGATGTAAATAGCAGAGAATACCCTCGATTCCTCGACCTCGGGCTAATGACCCAACACGCTTCCGCTGCGGCACTCTGCTCCTTAAACCAGGAGCTACAACATTACTGCCCTGCGGTAGCCACACAACTATTCACTTCCTCATTTTTTCTTTCAACAAGAACACATGTTTGAGCACACTGATTCTGGTCAGCTTAGTTCAGATAATTTACTTTCGTGCTGAATGGCTGTTCTGTGAAGGTGATGTGATTTCTTCTGTGACGTTGTTCTGATGGGAAAGTGGGGAGTGACTGGAATCACCTTTATAAAATGAAGTTCGGGGCGGCAGTTTCACCTCTCCGGGTACATTGATCACTCTGTTACTGATTTCTTCAAACTTTGCCTGTATTTATAGAACGAATGCACAAACAATGAAGCGGGAGAATGTATTAAATCAGAGATTGGATATTCTTGTAACCAATATGGCTGTAATGGGAATCCTTCATTTTCCGATAGATCGGGATGAGCTGGGTCGCTCAGTCAAAAATCAGATATCTGGGGATTTAAATGTGATTACTACAATGATAATATTTAACCATGTTAATATTATTTTGCTCCAATTGAAACGTGTCACGAATACATCGTTACCTTGTTGCACAACTTGCTTTCAGCCAGGAGATGGCAGCAGTGCGCAATAGTTTGGGTCTCCTGATTGTGTCCACAGATCTCGACAGGAATGGAGCTGCTGCTTCCCGGGGAGCTGCCAAGCAAGAGGCACAGATATTGACCAACTGCACCCGCTCCAAATAGATTCCCCAAATTACTGAACAAAACAAAAACCAGCACAAATCATATTTTAAGAAACTATGACAGTGACTCTGAAAACAACACACCAACACCTCTGAAAGAATCGATTTGCAGTAATTAATTAAAGATGAACCGTTTCAATATGAGCCGTAATTCCTTACCAGTTCTCAGACAGGCACCGACTGGTTAGAAGTTTGCTTCACTTTTCAAGGTCCGGCTCAATAAAATCAATCACAGGCCCATGATCTGCTTTCCTCCTGGTCTCAGACACATCCACTTTCTACAAGGGCGCACTAACTGGTTTTCAGAGTAAGAGTCAGACTGCAGTCACCTCGTTCTCTCTCGATCCCTGTATCTCAGAACCACCTCACAACCAGGAATGGAACTTCTCACAGAGCCAAGAATGGAATAGTTTGTCGATTCTTCCACTGATTCAGGACCATCCATCACCAGGACGTATTCGTTCAAAAGAGTTGGGGTGAGATGGGGCTGAGTTTCACTGTGTATCCAATCAGTCCCCGGAGAAGCACAAAAACAGTGAGTGAGGGAGAGGGAAGGAAATAAAGAAACAGATAGAGAGATAAAATATGTTCCATTTCTGCCACGATCTTTTTACCCAGAAATACATTCAGCTGAATGAAATCGAACCACGTTTCCATTCGCTGCCGTTGCTGCTTCTCCTTCCAAACGTTGCAGGAAACGTTATTATTTATTGATTGTTGTTTTGAGTGCGAGCTTCTTTATATGTCGTTCAGTTTCCAAAACAAATGCTGACTGAATCAGATATAGGTTCAAACCGTTCATTTACAAACATTCCGATTCAGTTGCTTGCGCGGGGAGTTCAGCAAACACTTCGAATCACAGTCGCTGCGAGCAAGGCTCGAACCAGCGCGGGGAAACCCCACTGGATTTCAAATCCAACGCCTTAACCAGTCTGCCATCGCAGCTGTGTCCAGTGTGTCATTCACTAGTAATTTGGTCGATAGAATAAATTCTAAAACCAGCCTGGAATCACTCCAGGAAGTTATTGCATTCAAACGATCAACGGGGCCCCGGTGTTTATGTGAGGAGGGGTTGAATCTTCGTGGAAAATGACCATTGGATTTGGAGAGACGCCTTGAGAGACTCGAAAACCTCAGCTCCCTAAACGCACAATTCCACCGATTAAATAGATTGTGGAACAACATCAGTTACATTGGAAATATATTAGAAATTCAAATGGAACAGGACCACACTTTACTGTCTGGAAGAAAATTTAAATGATGAAATCTAGAAATTACAGCACAGAAGGAGACCTGTGCAGGCCGAACGGTCATCTGATGACCTGATGACGCAACTAAAACGGTCACGTGTCGGGATTCCGGCAGTTCCCCGGATCGCGGTCAGAGCACAAGCCAGGAGGAGCTGCTCAATTATTAAGTCAGTTATTTTTTATTACATGTCATTGGTCGCCAGTCATTGAGAGACCAGCATTTCTACATGGTGTCAGGCGTGGGCAGTATGGCAGAAGGACTTCACCGCATCAACATGCTTGTATCACAGAATCGTAGAATATCCAGCTCAGAAGTAGGCCATTCGGCCCAACAAGTCAGCACTGACCCTCCGAATGAGCACCGCAGCAACTCTCTTCAAGAAGCGGTTTAATAAATAGCGCATCAGCAGCCCGGCTCGCTCAGTCGGTAGAGCATGGGACACTTAATCCCAGGATCGTGGGTTCGAGCCCCACGTTGGGCGCTTTCTTGTTATTATCTGAACATGTTGATGCTGAATGAACTGTCTTCATAACAGGAACACAAGGTTATGTCCCTTGACTGGGAATCCAGAGATCGAAACGAACCTTGTGACAAAATTTAATAAATATGGAATTAAAATTGCTTCTCAGTAACGGCGCAGAAAGGTTCTGCTTCCGACGGATCTTACTTCCACAACTGGGAACACATTGCACAACAGATAATGATTTGACACAACTACAGTGAAGATCTGTCACCGGCAGTGTCACGGTTCCATGGCAGAGAGCACGGTTACACAGCAGAGAGCTCAGTTACACAGCAAGATATAATTTTACAAACAGGGCCTCTCTGTGTGCAGCAGAAAACACATTTTCCTAAAAAAACAGTTTCTCCATCTCGGTACCTTTTCTGTGTGTCATTGTATGTGTGTCCTGATAGTCTCTTCCTGATTTTTTGTGTATCTTTCTCTGTCTGTTACAGCAGTGCTGCTGTTCTGTATTAATCTCACTTTTCCCAAACAGTAATTGTGATTGATAGATACAGAAACATTTCCAAACTGACATTCAGTACCAATGTCTGATAGAGACTGAAACCCACCCTCACATACAGTACCAGACATTGACTCATCATGAAGGAATCCTGCTCTCACAAACTGTTGAGACTGAGGTGCAGAGTGTTCCCTCCACTCGCGAACACTACCTGTGATTTACAGAGACAGAACACATCTCAGTCAGGTGAGTAGCGGAGTGTGATGGGTACGACGTGTATTCCACAATCACCTTCTCTGCGCCAGATAATCAGATGCAGACGACATGCGGCGTCTGTGTTGGTTTAACAAGGGTTTTACCCAAGAACAGGAACAGATTTACACAATATCAGGGTATAAGACGTAGGAGCAGAAGTAGGCCATTCAGCCCATCGAATATGCTCCGCATTTCAATGAGATCATGCTTGATCTGATATATGACGTGTTATGGCCTTATACAGTGGCACATTATCACAGTGGTTACCTCACAGCGCCCGCGATCTGGGTTCAATTCCAGCCTTTGGTCACTGACTGTGTGGAGTTTGCACTTTCTCTCCGTGTCTGTGTGGGTTCCCTCCGGGTGCTCCGATTTCCTCGCACAGTCCAAATATGTGCGGGTTAGGTGAACTGTCCATGCTAAATTGCCCCTTAGTGTTCAGAAAGTTGGGTGTTGTTACAGGGATGTGATGGGGACACAGAGGCTCTTTCAGAATATCGTTGCAGAGTCCATTGGCAGAATGGCCTCCTTTTACATTTTCATGATCTCATGATAATGCTCATGTCCACTTTCCCGGCATTTTATCTCTAGATTTCATGATGAACCTTTAAAACCAGCAATCCAACCAAGCCCCAGGTAGCGGTAACTCCTCAATGGTCGTTAATTTCCCGGCTGTCAGTCATTTGGCCAGTCTTGAGTGAAGTCAAATCCTGGAAATGTCATACATTGATCCAGTTCTAAAGTAAATTAAGTCACTCTAGTCCCTGATGACCATAGGCCCTTTGAGGGTAAGATCTGACTGGTGGTGATTTAACCTGAGGATCACCATACCTCAGGCGAGGAGCAATAATAATAATACTAATAATCTCCTATTGTCACAAGTAAGCTTCAATCGAGGTTCTGTGAAAAGCCCCGAGTCGCCACATCCCGGCGCCGGTTCGGGGAGGCTGGAACGGGAATTGTGAGATGGCGGGGTTTTCATGTTTCAGGTCTAGTATAACCGTGTGATCTGAATCTAATTAATTTGGTTTTCCTTCTGCTAATCTTGTCTCACAGTGAGGCAAACCTCACTGATTGGATAGACGAGTGATCGTCTTCTCATGGACGGACCCGCTGATTATGCAGGCATATCCTGTGTGGTAGGATTTAGCTCCAACTCAATCTATAAGTTTGTGGATGATACCA